>NW_006399801.1:18122189-18123000 GCF_000299155.1 Elephantulus edwardii
TTGGCGCAGGATAGAGCAGGGTTTAGGACTGTTGTGCATAGGGTCGCTATGAGTCGCAAACGACTCGACGGCACATAACAACAACAACAACAACATACTGCTTTGAAACGAATGAGGGAGAGAGCAGTTTAAAAGCAATATATTGTAGGGTATTATGATTATCATAGGAGTCCAGAATGAAGGTTGCAGAGTGGAGTATACTTGGGGTGGGGTTTGGAGGGCTGGGCGAGGGACATTGTATACCAATGAAGGAATTTTTCTTTCACTTTTCAAAGAGAAGAGAGATCTGGAGCGGCGGGCAGGGAGAAAAGTGCAACAATGAATGCTGTTGTTGTTATTGTTATGTGTCATCGAGTCACTTGCGACTCATAGCGACCATATGTACAAGAGCTCTAAATGCCGTTCTATCCTGTGCCAACCTAGCCATCTCAAACGGACTCATCCCCGCCACTCCAGTCACAGAATTGATCCGTCTCGTTGAAGTCTTTCTCTCCTTTCGCCGCCCCTCCACTCTGCCAAACATGATGTCCCTCTCCAAGGACCAGTCCCTCCTTGCAACATGCACAAAGTAAGCTTAAGAATCCTTAACTCCATTCATTCCGGCTTCACCTTCTCCAGGAAAAACCTGTGTTCTCCTAGCAGTCCATGTTATAGTCAATACTCTTCTCCAGCACCACAGCTCAAAGGCATAAATTCTCTTTCCATCATCCTTATTCACTGTCCACTCTGATACATAGCACGTAATTGCAAAGACTATAGCCCAGATCAGGCGCACCTTAGTCTCCAGCCTGATGTCATTGCTCTTCAGTAC
>NW_006399801.1:18123100-18129657 GCF_000299155.1 Elephantulus edwardii
CTATCCTGTGCCAATCGCATTGCCTCTGACACTCCCATCCGGATTACCCCAGTCACTGAATCAATCCACCTCATAGAGGGCCTCCCCCTCCTGCGCTGTCCCTCCACCCTTCCAAGCATGCTCTGAGAAAATGTAGACTTTTTTATTGTCAGTGGAGTGATTTAACCATCATGTTACCAAATTTCTTTCTGTCTTGTAAATCAATTATTAAATGTTTTTATCCCCTCTCCATTTTTTCTGTCCCCTTCTCCCTTTCTTCTTCTTTTGACTATCTTGCTCTATTATTCTATTTTAATAATAATAGTCTTATGAAGTATTTGTCCTATGAGACTGAATTATTTCAGTATACTGTTCTTTAGACACTTCTATGTTATATAGTAATTTACAAAATCTCACTAGGATAGCTGACACAGTGAGCAGATGGAATTTGTGTGAAGAAATAAGAAATTGTCAATGAGGAATTGAAAAGAAGGTTTGATAATAGCATAGATCAATAGTATGCATATGAATGTATAAAACAATGTACATGAATGAAACACAATATAAAGATTATATAAAACACAATTTACATGCATGAAACATATATGATTGTAGGCAAACCAATAAAATATGCTGATAATGTTTGTAACCATTTTTTCTGCTTTTACTCAGATCTGATTGTTTCATGTGTTGTCATTTATCTATTGATTTATTTTTAAAAAGAAAGTTATAGGAAATGTGACTTAGTCAAGAAAATTAGTTTAAAAATATTTCAGTTATTTGTGAAGATGCAATATGATTTTGTGTCATATTTCAGAATGAATTCTATTCTTGTTTTTTTAATAAGAAAGAGTGATTGGATTGTTTTATTATATTTTACAAATCCTGTAGCAAGACAACATAATTAATGGTTGGTAAAAAGTGTCAGGCCATTTTATAAAAGAACCGCTTGATACTATAGAATACATCTGTGAAATTTAAATGGAGGGAAGTTTACTTTGAAGTTATAACCATTTTGTCGCATCACTGTCAAAGACTGGTTTTGAAGAATGCAAACTTAGCAGCAAAAAAAATTTATAACATTTCTAAGAGACATTCAGCTCTCCTTTTAAATATTAAATAAGCGTTTTTATAAAATTTTTTCATACAGTTTTTACCTGGGAGAATAATTTGACACATTTGTATACATTTGTAAACTTATCATTAAAAGGATATGAAAATAATTGTACAAGTTGTCCAACACACAGTGCTTCCTATATCAGACTAACTCCCTGACTCCTGACATTGTGAGTAATAAAAGTAAACACAGGAGCCAAAATTTTGTATCTACCTAACGTGGAAGGGACTCGAGGGCATTATGCTAAGCGAACTATCTCAGTTTCATAAAAGCAAATACTGTATAGTATCATTATAGTAGAGTGTGTATGAGGATCTAAGGGGGGAGCCTTAAACATAGGGTTGCACTCTTTGATGGGTGGAGAAGGGATTGCTAAAGTAAAGGGGAAAGGTCCAGTGTGAAAAACTATGTATATGAACTTTATGTGTAAACTAGTATAGAATTAACACTTAACATGGAAAAAAAAAAGTTAAACACTAAAAAGTTCTGAACTGTGGTTATGAGTACAATGGTTTCTCAAAGACCGTCCTATATACTTAGCTCAGGATATGATAGAAATAGATTTGGTTGCTATCATTTCTTTTGTAATGGATTTTCTGACATCTTGACTAACTCTATTAACTGATTGCTCTCAGTAAAATTGCAGAGGTGAAATATAGAAATCTCTGCAAGGTCACCTTAAACTTGCTGTTGTTGTTGTTGTTATGTGCCGTCGAGTCGCCTGCGACTCATAGCGACCCTATGTACAACAGCCCTAAACTCCGCTCTGTCCGGTGCTAATCACACTGTCTCTGACACTCCCATCCCAATTATCCCAGTCACTGAATCAATCCACCTCATAGAGGGCCTTCCTCTCCTGCGCTGTCCCTCCACCCTCCCTAGCATGATGTCCCTCTCCAAGGACCGGTCTCTCCTCACTACATGTCCAAAGTAAGTTAGACAGAGCCTCAGAATCCTTGCCTCCAAGGAGCCACCCGGTTTAACCCTCTCCAGGACAAATCTATTTGTTTTCCTAGCAGTCCATGGTATTCTCAGTACTCTTCTCCAGCACCACAGCTCAAAGGCATCAGTTCTCCTTCTATCCTCCTTGGTCATTGTCCAACTCTCTGATGCATAACAGGTGATTGCGAAGACCATGGCCTGTATCAGACGCACCTTAGTCTCCAGAGAGACACCACTGCTCTTCAGCACTTTGGAGAGGTCCCTAACAGCAGACTTTCCCATGGCAATGCACCTTTTGATTTCCTGGCTGCTGGTGCCAACCTTAAACTTAGTATGTGCAAATACTTAACACTTAAGTATTTAAGAAAGGTTATATTTATATTAATGTTTGCTTGATGTCTTCAGAGATACCTTCCTTCATAACAAAAAAAATAATTTATCATGTAGTCAATGAAGTTTCATTCGGTTTAAGTTTTGCCTCCAGTATTCTCTGTCTGATATTGGAAGACATGAGTCATACACTCCTCCAATTTTTTTTTCTTCTGTAAATTGGGTTTAGTTTCCATTTCATACAATTGTGAACTCTGGTGGCATAGTGATAAAGCATTGCACTGACAATTCAAACGAAAGACATTAAAATCCAACAGCTGCTTAACAGAAAAAAGATGTACAGAAGGGAAAAAAATCACTCTCTTGTGATATACAGCCTCTATAACTGACATAGGGTCACTATGAGTTGCAGGCGTGAGGACACATAACAACAACAACTAAACTGGAGATCAGAAGAGATTTTGATACTATCTAACCAATTCATTAGGTATAAACATCCAGTCTTCACAGTAATTCTTTCTTGTTTTCTTGTTAAATTAACTACTTACTGTCCTAGATCACTAATTCACATTTTATGATTCTTTAATCTTCCAACCCAATTTGAATTCCTCTTCTTCCAACCGATGTTTCAAATTTCACTGAAAAATTGAGATCAGAAGTGATTTACACAAAATGTAACTGCATTAGCTTTCTACTGCCACAATAAATGATTGTGACGCAGGATAACAGTAAAACTATTATTTGTTTTCTGTAAGTCTGAATTTTGACAACACTGTGGTTGACTTGGTCTCCAAGTCTCATAAGGCCCAAATCAAGATGTTCTGAAACACGAATCTGTGTTAAAACTCTTCCATGTTTTTGGCAGAATTCAATTGCTTGCCATTATAAGACTAAGATCTTCATTTTCTTATTAGCTGCTTAGTGGACTTCATTCTAAGCCTCTAGAGGTCACTCATGCTTTGGCTCATGGCCCCTTTTCTCTACCCTTACGGCCAATGAGTCCTCTTCAAATTTGTGATATCTCTGACGTCCTCTTCTGTCATTTCTCTTTTGTCTTTCTCTTATGATACATCTCTATGGCTCATGCTTCTGTTTTAGCTAATTTTACATTTGCTACGATATCATAAATAATCCAACATAATGTCTCTTAAAGTCAGCTAATTAGAATTAGAGAGCTGTGGTGGATTTAGTGGTAAGAAATTGGACTGCCACCATAGTTTGAACCCACCATCTGCTTTATAGGAGAAAAAAGGTGGAAAATTTGATCCCGTGTGATTAAGTACCCTTGACAACCTGCTGAAGGATTAGGTATGAATCAGTTCAGACTCAATTGTGTAGAACAATAACAACAAAAATTAGAAACTATAATTACTTGTGTTAAGTTTGTTTTAAAGAATATTAGATTGGTGTTTGAACAACCACAGTTTAGGAGATTTGGATATTTATATTTAGAATTCTGACTGTGAGATTATTAATCAACAAGCATGCAATCTGCTATCCATGTTTGTATTACAGTGGTGTTACATGATGCCCCCCCCATCTAAGGGGTATTCTGTACTTGTGTAATAGAGTCCATCCTTTCTTTCCAAAATAAGCCTCAGGTTCTTTTGCTCTATTTGATTATGTCCTTCATTATATAAATATACTGAAATATCTCTTACTGAATAAAAATATATTTTTTTTCTTTATCACTTGTCATAAATATTTCTAACTTAGTATTTTCCTAACAACTCTGTTCTTTCTCCATAACTCTCTAGAAAAATCTTTAGTCAATATTATTATCTGCCAAATATTATGATCAGTTAAAGAATTAAACATCAAGCATTTACACAAAATTGTCTCATTTATCCTCATTGCAAAATTTTCTTCAGCTATCTCTGCATAATATCTCCAGGTCATTTTTCTACCATACAGGCCACTCCATTTTAGATATGTTAGGTTCTTCTTGTGTTTCCTATCTTTACATGCTAAAGGTTCTAAGGGCTCAATTCTTGAGTGTTTGTTTTTATATTGAAATCTATTTTATTTGAAATTAATACTGCTTTTCCTTGTTTTTTTTTCTGATTACCCTTTGTTTGGTGTATTCCCCCCCTTTTGTTTTTAGTCTGTCTTTATCTTTACTTTTTAAGTATGTCTCTTGTAGACAATATATTGATGGTTTTGGGTTTTTTTATTTAATCTGCTACTCTTTTTTTCCCCCCACTGGTGCATTTAAACCAATCATATCCAGTGTAATTATTAAGAGACAAGATTTTGTTGAGTTATTGTTGGCTTTTTTGTTAGTTACTTTGATCCATTCTCTTTTCTTTATCATCTCTGTGAAAAGGACTTCCTTTAGTATTCCCTGCAATGTTTATCTTGTTTTTACAAACTCCCTTAGCTTCTGTTTTTCTAAGACAATCTTGATCTTTCTGTCATACTTGATGGACAGTTTTACTGGGTAAAATATCCTTGGTTTAAAGTTATGTTGTTTAGTTGTTTTATATATATTCTTCCACTGTCTTCTTGCTCACATTGTTTCTGCTAAGAAATCAACTTTATAAAAAAGTTTTATTCTGATTTATTTATAAAGTTTGAATACATTGTTTTTTCACAAAATATCCTTCCCATTTCCTTTGCCCACCCCATGCATCAAATTGTGCAGTCTTATGATTAACACCCTACCCTCCAACCATCCTCACCCCTTTATTTTTCACCCTCTTCTTCACCTTCAATTTTCCTACTCATTTTACAAAAATGATTTTATACAGTATTTGTCCTTGTGAAATTGAGTTAGTTCATTCAGCATAATGCTCTCCAGCCCCTCCCAAGTTAGGTAGTCATTTACAAAATCATTGCTTCTGTGTTGTGTAGTATTCCGTTGTATGAATGTACCACAACTTTTCATTCCATTCATTTGTGGTTCAACATCTGGGCTGTTTCCATCTTCTTTTTATGGTGAATAATGTTGCTATGAACATTGGTGTAAAAGTTTCCGTTTGAGCCTTGGTTCTCATTTTCTTGGGGTGTCTTTCATGCAGTAGACTAGCTGGGTAGTATGGAATTTTTATGTTCAGCTTTTTGAGGAAGTTCCTTCTGAAGATTAAATCCCTTTGTTCATCAAAAACTTTTCCCAACAGAGTGAAAAAAAAAACACCACAAAAAACCCTGCTGACTGGGAACAAATATTTGGCATTACCTCAGACAAGAGTCTAATAACTAAGGTTTATTGAATACTCCTGGGCCACACAAGAAAAATACTGATAACCCAATACAAAATAGGCAAAAGACATGGAAAAAATTTGCACAAAGGAAGATATTCAAATGGTCAACAGACAGATGAAGAAATGCTCCAAATCACTGGCAATAAGAGAGATATAAATTAAAACCAAGATGAGATACCCTCTTACTCCAGTAGCAATGACAAAGTTTAACATGACAGGAAGTAGTAAATGTTGTACAGGATGTGACAAAATAGCAACTCTTACATTTTGGTAGGATTTTACAACCACTCTGGAAGACAGACAGTTTGGTGTTTCCTCAAAAAGAGATCAACTCATTCTTACTGCAACCCTGATGTCAGTCCCATTCTACAGCAGGGGCACTATGCAGTGTTTGTCCTTTTGTGACTAAGATATTTCACTCAGCATAATTTCCTAAGAGGATCACCTATTTTGAATAATATTGCATGAGTTCTTTGTTTTGCAATGCAGTGTAGTATGACATTGTGTGAATATACCAGAGTTTCTCTATCCATTCATTTGTTAATGGGCACTTAGGTTGCTTCAAACTCCTTGCTATTGTGAACAAAGCCACAATAAACATGGGTTTGCATATATCTGCTTGGATGGCAGTTATGATCTCTGTAGTTTATATTCCTAGTAGTGGAATTGCTAGGTCGAATGGTATCTATATTTACAACTTTTTTGAGAAAGTGCCACACCGCTTTCCACAGAGATTGCACCATTTTACACTTCCACCAAGAATGAGTAAGAGTTCCAGTCTCTCTACAACCTCACCAGCATTTGTTGCTTGCTGTCCTGTTAAGTTTTGCTAGTCTTACTAGGGTGAGCTGATATTTCATATCTTGATTTGCAGCTCTCTTAGAGCTAGGGCTGAAAGCAGAGAATACCAGAAGAATATCTATCTGTGTTTCATTGATTATGCAAAGGCATTTGACTGTGTGGATCATAACAAACTGTGGCTGACT
>NW_006399801.1:18131602-18167686 GCF_000299155.1 Elephantulus edwardii
AATTTCCTGGCTTCTGGTGCCAAGAGTGTTGACCGTGGAGCCAAGCAAACTAAAGCTGTGAACAATCTCAATCTCTTCACCACCCATCCTGATGCTGCCAATTGGTCCAGTGGTGAGAATCTTTGTCTTCTTGACATTGAGCCTCAATCCACATTGGAGGCTGCATTCCTTGACCCTCTTCAGCAAGCACTTCAGGTTCTCCTCAGTTTCAGTAAGCAGGGTTGTGTCATCTGCATAATGCAGATTGTTGATACATCTTCCACCAATCTTGACCCCACATTTCTACTCCTAGAGCCCAGCCTCCAGGATAATCTGTTCTGCACACAGGTTGTGAAGGTATGGAGATAGAACACATCCCTGGAATATGCCTTTCCCAATTTTGAACCGTGAGTGTTCACCTTGCTCTGTTCTGACTACTGCCTCCTGGTCCAGGTATAGGTTTCGTATTAGAACAATCAAGTGTTCTGGGATTCCCTTTCTTCTCAGAGTCAGCCACAGTTTATTATGATCCACACACACACACTGTGAAATAGTCTGTTTCTTCTACTTCATTACTGTGATAGAATTTTTTCCTAGCCTGAAGCCACAACAGATTTTTGGTTTGACTGCCTTGGCTGGACAGCTCATTGCTCCAGAAAAAGAGAGGCAGTTCACTGCACCTAAATTTTTCTCCTGTCTCTGGAATCAAGGGAGGACTTGTTTCAGTTTGGGAGCTCAGCACTGCAGTAGGAATGGGGGTGAGGAGGAACTCAACTTGTCTGTGGTCTTTATTCTCTGGTCAAGTTTAGTGCATCTGGGGGAAGGTGATTAATTTTGTTCCTTCCTTTCTGGTCTCATAATTAAGTTCTTTGGGATGGAAAGCTTGTTATTACCTGATTCTTATAGGTGAAGTCGAAGGGCCAGGTTCCCTCACTCTCTTCACCACTATCTCTGTTGGTTTACAGGAAGGACTTAGAACAAGCCTTTTTACCTCAGGGCTGCATTCCAGTGGATGCTATTGCTGAGGCCTTCCAATTAAGGCACACACATGGCAAAATAGAATGACATCCCTGGGAAGGGCAAAGTCTTGGCTGGATCCTAAACATTGGTGGTGTTCCTTTTTTTTTTCAACACCCTTCAGTCATTGGACCCAAAGTGGAGCTGATTGTAGCAAAGAAGGTTCCAGAGTTTTCAAGTACTCTCTGAGCATGAAGCTTCAGCATGCGGGAAGGGGCGAGCTGATGCCACATGATAAAGATGACTTCAGTGGATATGGGGGGGTGGGGTGGCTAGGCATGCAAGCTCTCAAGAAGAAGAACCATTTGTGTTTTTTAATAAAAGGAATTTGTGATGAATAAATCACTGAAATCACACAATTTGATCATTCTATTCCCCGTTTAATTTCTATCACCAAGTCCTTACTCTCTGATACCCTTTCCATCTTCATTGTTTCCGACTTTTGCACTCAATAATCAACTATCATTTATGTATCTTGATTGAACTTTCCAAGTTATTAAGGAGTAATGATACCAGTTTAAGGACCATGAGGCACTTGATTCAGGTAACTTGCTATTAACAATGAATAAGAATAACAGAAGAAGAATTGATGCCTTTGAGTCGTGTCAAAGAAGAGTATTGAATAGCCCACGGACTACCAAAAGAACAAACAGATATGACGTAGAGAGGGTGCCTCCAGAGAGCTTCTTGGAGGCAAAGATAATAGAGTTTCATTTCGCATATATGGGGCATGTTACTAGAAGAGGATATTCCTTGAAGAGCTAAATCATACTTGGAAAGATGGAGGGATGGCAAAGGAAAGGAAGATCCTCAAGTAGGTGGATTGACACAATGACCACAGCAATGAGTTTGAGTGTGTCAGAAATTGGATGGCACAGGATAGAATAGAGTTCAGCTCTGTTGTCCATGGAGTTGTTATGGGTCATACATAACAACAACTCTATATTCAAGAACTTTAATAAAATCTTTATGCACATATAAGAATTCATCTTAATTAATTTTTAATTTTAATTGAGATTTTAACAAAAGTTTACAGAAATGTTGGATTTTCATTTATTCTAGTTGCACATTTTCCTCCCTTCTTCTTCCTTTCTCTTCCCCCAGTTCAGAGTTATCAGAATTCTTAACACTTTATTATTCTTCCCTCAAATATGATGTCAAAGATAACCAATATTTTTATTGATGGAAATACACAAGTCTTATATTTTATCTTTCTCTTTTTTCACTATCAGTAAGTTTTTTACAGTTCACCACCATCTCTTAATATTGTAATCTAAAACTAATCTTCCGTTCTTGTTCTTTAACCTCCATGAACAAGTAATCAAAAATATTATCCAAATTTTAGAATTAAAATTGCTTAATAACTTTCTGGTTTTTGGTATTTTTAGTTTTGTTGAGATTTTAATGAACATTTATAAAGAACTTGGATTTCCATTCCTTCATTGTCGCACATTTTTCTCCCTGCTCCCCTCACCCCAGTTCACTTTGGAAAAAAAGTTTTTTCATTGTTATACAGTCATTTCCCCACCCCTTAAGACTACTTTATCATGCAGCTCTTATTCTGTACTCTTGTCAAGCCAATAATAACTAATCATCTCTTCTGTTTATACAGTTCTTTGCCTCATCTATTTCAATGTAGTATATGTTATGTATTCGCACTTTTCTTAGTTTCCTTCCCACCCTCACGTCAGTCTTTTTTTAAATAACAGTGGCATTATGCAATATTTCTTTTTGTGACAGAAATATTTCACTCAGCATAATGTCCTCTGTAGTCACTCATTTTGTATAATATTTCGTGAGTTCTTATTTTTTTCGGTGCTGCATAATATTCCACTGTGTGAATATACCACAGCTTCTCATTCCATTCATTTGTCGATGGGAACTTAGGTTTGTTTCTAACTCTTTGCTATTGTGAACAAAGCAGCAATAAATGTGGATGTGCATATATCTACTTGGGTGGCAGTTCTGGTTACTTTAGGGTATATTCCCCATAGTAGAATTGCTGGGTAAAAATGGTATTTCTACTTGCAACTTTTTGAGAAAGTGTCATACAGCCTTTCATAGTGGTTGCACCATTTTACATTCCCACCATCAATGAATAAGGGTTCCAGCTTTCCCATAACTTCGCCAACATTTGTTGTTTGCTGCTCTGTTAAGTTTTCCATTCTTACTGGGGTGAGGTACTATCTCATAGTTGTTTTGATTTGCATCTCTCTTAGAGCTATGGATTTTGAGCATTTCTTCATGTGTTTATTTGCTATCTGAATGTCTTCTTTGGTGAAATGTCTGTTTATATCCTGTGCCCATTTTGCAATTGGGTTCTTTACTTTTTTTTTTGGCACTCAGCTATTCTATAAATTCTAGATATAAGGCCCTTATCAGACATGTCATTACCATTTCCCCCCCTCCCTCCAGTCTTTGGATACCTTTATTACTCTTTTGGAGAAGTTTTTGGATGTGCATAGTGATTTGATTCTTAGAAAGTCCCATTCATCTATTTAATCCTCTCCTGGTTGTAGGTTTTTCAGGATGCTCGGAAGAGTGTTCATGTTGTGGATTAGTACTTCTAGGGCTTTTCCAAGCTTTTCTCTAATGAAGTTCATAGTCCTTGATTTTAGTCCTAGGTCCTTGATGCACTTTAAGTTGGTTTTCATGTATGTTGTGAAGTGTGTGTCTTGTTTGAGTTTTCTGCAGATGTTTTTCCAATTTTGCCAATATAATTTGTTTAAAAGGCTGTCATTTCACTATTTAACTGATTTAATTTCCTTGTAAAAAGTCAGTTTGACCATAGGTAGATGGGCTGATTTCCGGGTTCTCAATTCTATTCCACTGAACTCTGTGTCTGTCATTGTATCAGTACCACACTGTCTTGATCACATGACAGTGTAGTAGGATTTGAAATTAGGGAGTGAGATGCTCCCTACCTTGTTTCTTTTTTAAGATATTTGCTTATTTGGGTCTCTTTCATTTCCAAATGAAATTGGAAATTGCCTTTTCCATCTCATTGGAGAATGGAATTGGGCTTAATCACTTTCAATTGCACTAGAAATTTCATTAGAAATCCTTTTCAAAGTTTATAAGTCCCTACATAGATCTAACCCTTTCTAAATCCTTATATTTATCTTTCCACACTTTTCATGATAATTTACTTGTTACTCCTTCATTATTCAGAAGTCATTACCACTTTAAAATATTTAGTTTCCAAATACATTTCTCTCTCCTGAGCTAGCTCTATGACTTGTTTATTTTCACTTATGTCTCCTTTATTTAAGTATTATTGTCTTTGTAATCCTCATCCTATGGCCTCAATGTCATGTAGAACATAAGATTTTTTTAAATATATGACTAAATGTATTACTATTTATCATTCTTTAAACAGATTTTCAGGGAGTTACGGTTTCTGAGTGGTAAGAAGCAGTACAGCAATGCCAAAGGCACACGTTTCCAATCCAACATCTCCTCTGGGGGAAAAAGATCTCCTCCAGTGCAATTAATTCCCTCTGAAAACCCACTAGATGATGGGTTTATTCTGATTAGATGGTACAGAACAACAACAAAAAACAGGTTTTTATTTTAATGAGGATTTTATAGAAATGCACTATATATCATCAATGTCATCAGTATCATCTGTATTTATATCTGTATCTATATCTGTGTCTGTGTCTATGTCTATCTCATGTCCATGTCTGTATCCATATCTGTATCTTTGTGCCTATATTCATATCTAGATCTTCTTAGAAAATGGGTGTACCTGTATTTTTGGGGGCCAGGTTGACTTTCCCACTCCTGAGCGCTTTCCCAAAAGTATTTAACCTCTCAGGCCTTGACCCCATGGGGCTCTGTGCTTTGTGGGGCCAAGGTGACTCTCCTGCCTTCGAGTGCTTCCCCAAAACTATTTAAGCTCTCAAGTTTTGACCTGTCGAGCTTCAGAGAAGTTCTGGTGACCTCATTGTATTGTTTCCTTCTCAAAGGATTTCTTTACTGATTTTCTCCCATATGCACTTTGCTTTATGTATTTATTTTGTTTATTCCTTTCACACACTTTATTTCTAATAGATAATAAATTAAATGTTTCCAAACAGTCCTCTGCTTAAATGCAAAGTTAATGAGGACAGATATTTTGTTGTTATTGTTGTTACCAGCTTTATTTGGCATAAGCATTAAAGAGACAATTGCTGAAAAATAGAATGAATAAATTTATAAAATCAAGTTAAGACATCTGTCTTAACCTTAAGGTAGTGGCTTTTAACCTTACTACATTTTGGGATTATTTACATTGCTTTTAAAAAGACTCAGTTTTTGATCCTATTATGATTAAATAAGGATTTATGGACACAGAGTTATTTTACTCCTCTTCATGAGAGAAAAGAAAACGGTCTGTTTAAATGATGATATCACAAATTGCTCTGAGGATCTGGGCTTACACTTTATTCAGTTTGGGGTTCTGGATTCTCTCAGGCCCTGATTGATCACTAAGATACATATGTTCTTGACTTCTGCATCCTTCTACTATGTTTATTACTATGACTTTGGCAGAATTTTCCCCTTACTTTTTACTGATTATTGCATTGGTATACTAAGAATCTGAGAATTTTCATTCAAAAAATAATCATTGTGACTCAGCCAGAACAGACTTACAGTTAACCTGTCATTAGCATTCTGAGGCTGTATGTCACACAGAAGGTTATGGCTCATTTTCTGTGGAGTTGTCCCTTGTAATTTTAAATAAACTGCGTGGTCTTTGAATTAGCAGCAGCACAACTCCTAAGAGACTATGCCACCAGAGAGCCCCATTTTTTAATTGTTATTTTTCAATGCTTTTTAATTGTTGTGTTCATTTTTATATAAAATACAAATCCCTTGATAGTGAATCAGTTCTAACTTACGATGAGCCTATATTTGATTTCTGAATCTTTAAACCTTTACCTGAGAAGACAGTCCACTCTTTCTTTTTTTTTAAAAGAAATGTGATTTTAATGAAAGTTTACTGAAATGTTGAGTTTTCATTCACTGATTGTTGCACATTTTCCTCATTCCTCCTCCCTAACCCTCTCTTCCCCTTCTCTAAGTCCACTTGTAATGCACCTCATGTTCCAGACAGTTGTCATACATACAATGCCTAATAATATATTCCTCTCAGACAGTTCTTCCCCTCATCTCTTCCAAAGCAGTGTTCATTACGTATCTACTTTTTTCCTATTCTCCCATCCACCCCTGTCAACTTTACTTTGTAGTGGTGATGTTAGGTAGTGTTTATCCTTTTTGTGACAGAGATATTTCTTTCAACATAGTGTTCTCCACAATCATTCACGTTGTATAATATTTTACAAGTTTATTACTTTTGAGTGCTTCATAATATTTCATGGCATACATGTACTCTAATTTTCCTATCCATTTGTTTGTTAATGGACACAGGGTGCTTCCATCTCTTTCATATTACGAATAACACAGCAATAAAAATGGGTGTGCATGCATCTGCTTTGAGTCACTGCTCTGGTTTCTTTAGGGAATATTCCTATAGTGAAATTAGTAGGTCAAATGGTATTTTCTATTTACAACTTTTTGAAAAAGCACCAGACTGCCTTCAACAAAGATTGTACCATTTTACATTCTCACCAGCAGAGAATAAGAGCTCCAATCTGTCCAAAACCTTACCAGCATTTGTTATTTGCTGCCTTACTAGAGACCGCTATTATTACTGGTGGGAAGATGATATATCATGATTGCTTTAGTTTGCATCTCTCTGATAACTAGGGATTATGAACATTTTTCATGTGTTTGTTCTCCATCTGAATGTCTTCTTTGGTGAAGCATCTACTCATATTCTGTGCCCATTTTGTAACTGGGTTCTTTACTTTTTCTTGGTAAGCTGCTGAGTATTCTAGAAATTTTAGATATGAATCTCTTATCAGATATGGCATTGCCAAATATTATTTTCCTTGTCATTGCATTTCCCTTTTATCCAGTTGGAGACATTTTTTGATGTGCATAGGGATTTAATTCTTAGAAGATATCATTAATCTTTTTAATTCTCTCCTGGTTGTATGGTTTTCGTCATACTTGGAAGTCTGATCATGCTGTGGGTTAGAGCTTCTTGAGTACTTCCCAGCTTTTCTCTGATGAATCTTATAGTCTTTGATTTTGTTCCTGGGCTCATTATCCATCTTGAGTTGATTTTTGTGTACAGTGTGAGAAGCTGGCCTTCCTTAAATTCTCTGCGAATGGTTTTTCAATTTTCCAACATCATTTGTTAAAGAAGCTGTCATTTCTCCACTTAAATGATTTTGTTTCCTTGTAAAAAATCCTGCCCCGTGAAGGTATTTTTCCTAAGTACTCTCTATGTCAAATTGTTTAAAAAACTGGAAATGAAAATTAGTGTAGCATGGGAAAATACATCATAGAAAAAATATAGAAGGTACACATGATTGACATAAGAATATGGTAGTGTGTTTGAAAATCAGTTATTCACTTTAAAATTTCATCACCACCAAAACAACTACTTTCAGAAAAGGCATGAGGCCTTATATCACTGAGAAATGAAAACTTGTAATTGTTGGTCACTGCCAGTCTCTTCAGACTTCTTTTGAGCCCATATGTGCACAGTGATACTTTCCTTGCTATAGAGCTGTCAGACTGTGACCCAGAAAATCTGTGTTTCAAATTCTAAATCCTGTATCCATATTACATATTACCATTTGGGAATACTATTTTCTTTGTTAGGTGTTTGAGACCATATCAATGCATATATAAGATGTCTTAAAGTGAATCACATTGCATATGTAAAAGGACTGACCAGTTATAAAAGAAAGCAGACATGAGGAGGATCAACACTATTTGACAAATAATGCTGGTAGACCGATGTACAAGACCTAAAATCACAAAGATGCCAACCTAGAGAAGCTGAGACACGAGTGAGATTCTTGGAGACTTCCCTCAAGTTGGTACTCTGAAATATAACATCTAACCTCTTCAAACCTGATTAAATTTCTGTTTTTTAAGTCAATGAGTTAATACTTTCTGTATATACTTTGCATTAATGTTGTTGTTATGTGCTGTCGAGTCGCTTGCGACTCATAAGACCCTATGTACAACAGCCCTAAACTCTGTATTGTCTCCGACACACCCATTCCGATTACCGCAGTCACTGAATCAATCCATCTCCTAGAGGGCCTTCCCCTCCTGTGCCTGCCCTCCACCCTCCCAAGCATGATGTCCTTCTCCAAGGACCAGTCTCTTCTTACAACATGACCAAAGTATGTCAGACAAAGCCTCAGAATCCTTGCCTCCAAGGAGCAGCCCGGTTTAACCCTCTCCAGTAGGAATCGGTTTGTTTCCTTAGTAGTCCGTGGTACCCTCAATACTCTTCTCCAGCACCATAGTTCAAATGCATCAATTATCCTTCTATCTTCCTTGTTCATTGTCCAACTCTCTGATACATAACAAGTGATAGCAAAGACCAGGGTTTGTATCAGACGCACCTTAGTCTCCAGAGAGACACTGTTGCTCTTCAGTACTTTAGAGAGGTCCCTAAGAGCAGGCTTTCCCATGGCAATACGCCTTTTCATTTCCTGGCTGCTGGTGCCAAGAGTGTTGTTTGTGGAGCCAAACAGACTAAATCTGTGAACAATCTCAATCTCTTCACCACCCATCCTGATGCTGCCAATGGATGAGAATCTTGGTCTTCTTGACATTGAGCCTCAATCCATATTGAAGGCTGCATTCCTTGACCCTCTTCAGCAAGCACTTCAGGTTCTCCTCAGTTTCAGCAAGCAGGGTTGTGCCATCTGCATATAACAGATTGTTGATAGAACTTCCACCAATCCTTATGCCGCATTTCTCCTTATACAGCCCAACCTCCCAGATGATCTGTTCTGCATACAGGTTGAAAAGGTATGGAGACAGGACACATCACTGACATACGCCCTTCTCAATTTTGAACCATTCAATGTTTCCTTGATATGTTTTGACAACTGCCTCTTGGCTCAAGTATAGGTTTCGCATTAGCATGATCAAGTGTTTTGGAATTCCCATTCTTCTCAGAGTCAGCCACAGTTTGTTATGGTCCACACAGTCAAACACCTTTGCATAATCAATGAAGCACAGAGAGACATTCCTCTGGTACTCCCTGCTTTTAGCCAAGATCCATTTAACATTAGCTATAATATCCCTAGAACCACGACCCCTTCTAAATCCAGCCTGGACTTCTAGCAGTTCTATGCTTATGTGTGGTTCCAGTCGTTTTTGGATAATCTTCAGCAGAATCTTGCTTGCATGTGAAATCAAGATATTGTTTAGAGTTTCCACACACTATTGAGTCACCTTTCTTTGGAATGGGACAAATATCAATCTCTTCCAGTCAGTTGGCCAAGTGGTTGTTCTCCAGATTTCTTGACACAACTTAGCACATCCAGGGCAGCATCTCTTAGCTGAATATGTCAATTGGTATACCAATTTGCGTGTATTTTTAATAACAAGATGGGCATATTCAATAACTTGGGTGAACCTCATGGGGATAACACTAGCAAACATCAATATCAAGTGTTTACATATCATACAATTTATTTAACATTCTTGAAATGACAGCACTATACAGATGGGAGAGCACACTTGGATGCAAAAGTTGGGATTAGAGAAGAAATATCAGCAGTTGGAAAACATGGACTTGGTGGCAGAAATAAAGCCAGAGAAAGAATGATAGAATTTTGCACAATCAACAGCTTAGTCATTGCAAATACATTTTATAAAAACCACAAATTCAGGGTATATGCATGAATTTCACTTGATGATATGCATAGGAATAAGATCAATTACATCTGTGGAAAGATTTCCTAGAGAAGCTCAATATCAGCTGTGAAAACTAGGCCAGGTGCTGATTGTGGAACAGACCACCAACTACTCCTAAGCAAGTTAAAGCTGAAACTGAGGAAAATTAAATCATGTCCACAGGAACCAAAATTTGACCTTGAGTCTATCCCACCTGAGTTCCCATCTCTGGAATAGGTTTGGGGCCTTGGACATTAAGGAATGAAGAGCAGACAAGATGTGGGAGGATATCAAGAATATCATGCAGGAAGAAAGATAAAGGTCATTACAAAGACAAAGAAGGAAGAAAAGACCAAGACAGATTTCGGAAGAAACTCTAAATATTGCACTGGAGCGCTGAGAAGCCAAAACAAAAGGAAGAAATCCAGATATTAAGGAATTGAATAGATGATTTTAGAGGGCAGAGAGGGAATACAAAGTAAAGTATTACAGTGAAATGTACAAGGAGCTGGAGTCAGAAAATCAAAACTGCCAGACTCACTCAGCTTTTCTTGTAAGCTCAAGGAACTGAAGAACAAATTCAAACCTCGAGTTGCAATACTTAAACATGCTTTGGGCAGAATACTAAATGATGCAGGAAGCATTAAAAGAATATGGAAAGAGTATACAAAGTCATTGTACCAAAAGGGATTGGCAGATACAGAAGAATTTCATGGAACAACATATGAGCCTATGTTGATGAAAGAGAAAGTTCAAGCTGCTCTGAGGAATTGGCATATGATTAGATATAATTATTATGATAGGTGTCCAGAACAAAGGTAGCATAGTGGAGTGGACTTCAAGGCAAAGACTGTATAACAATGAAATATTTTTTTTTATTATTGTTTTTACTTTTCAAAAGGAAAATGAATTTGGGGCAGAAGGGTGGGCAGAGAGCAAAATGTAACAATGTAGGAATGGAAATCCAACGTCTCTGTAAACTTTCATTAAAATAAAACTTTTAAAAAATGAACAGGGTTTTTTTAAAAATAAAGTATATTTTTAGAAAAAGAATTGGCAAAATCAAGGTCCCAGGAAATGATGGCATACCGATTGACATATTTCAACAAACAGATGCTGCCCTGGATGTGGTCACCAAGTTGTGCCAAGAAATCTGGATGACACCTGGCCTACTGACTGGAAGAGATCTATATTTGCTCCCATTCCAAAAAAAAGTGATCCAACAAATTGTAGAAATCATTGAACAATATAATTGATCTCACATGCAAGCAAGATTCTACTGAAGATCATCCAAAAACAACTGCAGCAGCACATCAACAGAGATTTCCGTTGGCCTATGTGCTTATCATTGTACCAGTACCATGCTGTCTTGACCACCACGGCAGTATAGTATGACTTGAAATCAGGGAGGGAGAGTGAGATGCCTCCTACTTTGTTTCTCTTTTTAAGGAGTGCTTTGATTATTCAGGGCCTCTTTCCATTCCAAATGAAACGGAAGATTGCCTTTTCCATATCATTGAAGAATGGAATTGATATTTGTGTTGGGATTGCACTGAACATGTAGATTGCCTTTGGTAAGATTGTCACTTTCACAATATTGGGTTTTCCTATCCATGAACAAGATATATTCATTCATTTCTCCAGGTCTCTTTTTGTTTCTCTTACTAATGTTTTGTAATTTTCTTTGACTAGATCATCTGTCCTAATTATATTTAATCCCAAATATTTAATTTTGTTATTAGCTATTTTGAAGGGTATTGTTTTTCAATATCCTTTGTTTTAGCTCCAGCTCTGTATTCTCTTTGTCATTGTATGGAAATTCAACTGATTTTTGTATGTTGATCTTGTATCCTGCCACTTTGCTGAATCATCTAAATTTTAATTTGAATTGGTTAACCAGCTTGTTGAATTGGTCAATTATGTCCAGTAGTTCTCTTGCTGAGTCTTCACAGTTTTCTAAGTATACTATCATTTTTATCTGCAGAGAGAGATAATTTTACCTCTTCTATGCCAATTTGGATACCTCTTATTTCCTTCTCTTGTCTTACTGCTATTGCTAAGACTTCCAATACAGTATTGAATAAGAGAGGAGATATTGGGTATCCTTGCGTAGTTCCTGTTCTTAAAGGGAATGCCTTTAACCTCTCTCCATTGACAACAATGTTGGCTCTTGGGTTTGCATATATACTTTTTACTGTGTTGAAGGAATTCCCCTTTAACCCTATTTTGTTTAGTGTTTTAATCAGGAAAGAATGTTGAATTTTGTCAAAGGACTTTTCTTGCATCAATTGTTAGGATCATGTGGTTCTTGTTCTTTGCTTTGCTTATATGATGACTTACATTGATTATTTTTCTTATGTTGAGCCATCCTTGTATAACTATTATGAATCCCACTTGGTCATGGTGAATTATTTTATCTGATATATTGTTGTGAAGCTGAACATTGTGACACTGATGTGTCAGATGTGATAATGGTTACCGATGGTGGACAGTGTTTGGTGGCGCTCCCCAGTTAAAACAAGTTTGGAAGCAGGAGTGGCATCCACTTCCATAAATAGCTTGCCTCGGGAAACCCTATAAACCTGGAGAGAGGATGAAGGTCTTGCGAGTGTTGAGGACTTTCGTTCATAGGGTTGCTATGAATCATCTATGACTCAATGGCACTTAACAAAAACAACAATAACATTGTTGGGTTCTACTGTCCAAGATTTTATTTCATTTTTGCATCTATGTTCGTAACAGATAGTGGCCTATGGTTTTCTATTTTGGTAGTTTCTTTACCTGGCTTTGGTATGAAGGAAATGTTTGCTTCACAGGATGAGTCTGGAATTCCTTCTTCTATTTTCTGAAATAGTTTATGTACATAGAATTGGTGACAGTTCCTCTCTGAATGTTTAGTAAAATTCACTTGTAAAACCATCTGGTCCAGGGCTTTTTTTAGCTGGAAGTTGTTTTATTACCTTTTCAATTTCTTCTTTTGTAATGGGTCTGTTGAGGCGTTCAATTTTGGTTTGTCTCAGTTTAGATAGGTTG
Organism: Elephantulus edwardii; assembly: GCF_000299155.1. Classification (NCBI taxonomy): domain Eukaryota; kingdom Metazoa; phylum Chordata; class Mammalia; order Macroscelidea; family Macroscelididae; genus Elephantulus; species Elephantulus edwardii. Next base: position 18,144,395 of record NW_006399801.1, read on the forward strand.
TGAAATTCTAAGTATTTGTCCATTTCCTCTAGGTTTTCATAAGACTTTGAGTACAGTTTTTCACAATATTCCAATCTTAGCCTTTTAATTTTAGTTGATTCTGTTGTGATGTTGCTGCTTTCATCTCATTCAGATTATTGTGTCTTTCCCTTTTATTTTTTTGTTAATTTAAAAAGTGGTTTGTTGATTTTATTGAACTTTTTAAAGAACAACTCTTAGTTTTGTTGATGGTTTCAATTGGTTTTTGTTTTCTATTTCATTTATTTCTGCTCTAGTTTTCATAATTTCAGTTTTTGTAGAGGGTTTCAGGTTTCCTTCCTATTTATTTTCAATTTGTTGGATATGTTGGGTTAGAGAGTCAATCTTCATTTTTTTCTTGCCTTTTGATGTGTTTGATTATTGTGATAAAGTCACCTCTGACTACTGCTTTGGCTATTTCCCAGAGGTTTTGGTAAGTGGTATTTTCATTGTCATTTGTTTCAAGAAACTTGCTTTTTTTTCATTTTTTAGTTCTACAAGTATTCAGTCCTGTTCAAGCAAGGTGTTTAAGTCATGCTTGTCTTGTGACCTAAAGTGTAATCTAATCTAGAGAATGTTCCATGCATATTGGAGAAGGTTTACTGTGGTTTTTTGGGGTGTATTAACCTATAAATATCAATGATCAAGTTGGTTTATTGTGTGGTTTAATTCTTCAGTATGTTTGCTGAGTTTCTTTCTCGTAGTTCTATCTTTTCTTGAGAGTGGTGTATTGAAGCCTCCAACTATTATAGCAGTGTTGTCTGTTTCCTTTTTTTGGGGGGGTTAATGTTTGTTTTATATATTTTGCAGGTCTTTCTTTTGGTGCATAGATATTTATTATTGTTATGTTCCCTTGTTCTATTGACCCTTTAAGGATTATGTAGTGAATTTCCTTGTCCTTTGTCATGGTTTTTGAATTGAAATTCATTTTGTAAAAGATTAATATTGCGACTTTTGTTTTTTCTGGTTGTTGTTTGCTTGGTATATTATTTCCCACCCTTTTATTTTTAGTCTTTCTTTCTGTTCATTTTTCATGTGTCTCTTGTAGACAACATACTGATGGATTTTGTTTTCTTATTCAATCTGATACTCTTTTTCTCTTCAGTGGTTCATTTACACCATTCACATTCAGTGTGATTATTGAGAGGCAAGATTTTATTGTTATCATTTTCTCAAATTCTTTCTGGTGTTGTTGCTAGTTACTTTGGTCCATCCTGCTTTCTGTAGTACCTTTGTAAGAAGGATGCCTCTCAGTCTTTCCTGCAATGCTGGTCTTATTTTTATAAACTCCTTAGGTTCTATTTTTCTTGTAATATCTTGATTTCTCATTTATATTTGATGGACAGTTTTTCTGGATAGAGTATTTTTGGTTGACAGTTGTGTTCTTAGAGTGATCTATGCATGCCATCCCACTGTCTTGCTTGCATGGTTTCTGCTGAGAAATCGGCATTTAATCTTATCTGCTTTCCCTTATAGGTTACTCTCTTTTTCTCTCTCACTGCTTTCAGAATTCTCTCCTTATCTTTGGTTCTGACAAATTTAACTATGACATGCCTTGGTGTTTTTCTTTTGGGGTCTATTCTATATGGTGTTCCCTCAGCTTCTTGAATATATATTCTCTCTTTCTTCATTATGCTTGGGAGGTTTTCTTCTATTAATTCTTTCACAACTTTTTCAGTGCTTTTACTTATTCTTGTTCTGGGTTTCTGATGATGTCTATGTTATTTCTCTTGATGGTGTCCCACATTATTTTTAGGTTTTATTCTTTTCCCCTCTTTTTTGATTCTGCTTTTTGCCTTAGCAGATTAGTGGTGATAATTCTGTCTTCTATTTCATTGGTTCTGTGCTCTATCTTTTCAACTCTGTTCATGTGTCCTTCCATCATGTTGTCTGCATCTGAAACCATGAACCTAATATTTTGGGTAATGGTTTCGTATTCTTTCAGTTCCTCTAATGCCTTATTTGTTTTATCTGCATTGTTTTGTATTGTTTTTCTAAGCTCCTCCTGATTTTTGCTTGCAGTAACCTATAATTCTTCTGTTTTTCATCCATTGAAAATATTTAATCATTGTTCTTTTAAATTCTATGTCAGAAAGTTCCATCTGATTTTCTGGCTTCAGCATATCCATTGCTACTGTGTCACTTCTTGTGGGTGATATTTCACTTTGGGATTATGTGGGGAGTGAGGTAGCCTACTTCTTTTGGGACATTGCTGTGGTAGTGTTTTTCCTTTGTGAGGCAATATAGCCAGTTCTTGATCTGATGTCACTGTTTCAGAAGAAGTTTGGGCAGGCATGTGAGTGGATGCATGTTGGGTAGGTGTATGCACAGACTCACAGGTGTGTGGTGATGGCTGGGTGGAGACCCACATGTAGACACATTTGGGGGGGGAGTGTGTGTGTGTGTGTGTGTGTAGGGGGTGATTGGAAAACCAGGAAGCCTTGGTTTTCCCCTTGAGAACTAGGTCTGCCACCCCAGTCGTGCTCCAGCTGTCTCATTTCATCTTGCTTCAGGTGATGGTGTCCCACAATTGGTCCAGCAATCAGTTGTAATACCCCCTAAATACATCACTCAATTTCTCACTGTCCTGCTTGCTCCTGGCGGGTGGGTCCAGCTGCAGCTCACTGCTCCCAGCTGTGGCTGCTGCTCTCCACCCAGGCACTCTGCTCCTTGCCAAGGCTCGCTGCACACTACTGAGGCTCACTGCATACTGCTGACGCTCGCTGCTCCTGATGCTCTCAAATGTCTACATTGGTCCACAGCAATGTTTTGAAAAGTACCTATATATTTTTTGGGCCTGACAGCAGTCCCCCACCCCCCCTGCCCCCAAAGTACCTGAATGATGAAGGAGGAAGCCTGTTGTTCCCTTCTGGAAGTGGTTTCTCACCTTCACTGACATGCCCAGGACCTCCCTGTTGCCTGAGTTAAGGGATCCCTTGTGGTCAAGCCAGACAGTAGTTATTCCCTCAAAATAACTGTGGGAGCATGCCATCCAGCTCTCTGCTGTACACCATCCCTGATTATGTAGTTCTTTTTTTTTTTTTTTGCTTTGATAGTGTGATGAATGTCATACTTCTTTTTTAAACCATCTTTGCATACCTGTTATGAATTCCACTTGATCATGATGAATTATATAGTTCATATTCTGTTGTATCCTATTTGCAGGATTTTGTTGAAGCTTTTTGTGTCTTCGTTTATGAGAGATATTGGTCTACAGTTTTCTATTTTGGTGGTGTTTTTACTAGACCAGGGTATCAGGCATATGTTTGTTTCATAGAATGAGTTTGGAGTATTCCATCTTTTTATAATTTCTGAAATATTTCATGTAAAATTGATGACAGTTCTCCACTGATTACTTGATAAAATTCACTGGTAAAACTATCTGGTTCAGGGCTTTTTTTTGGTTGGAAGTTTGTTATTTTCTCTTTAATTTCTTCTTTTGCTTAGGTGTTGTACTTCTGTCTATATGAGTTTGGATAGCTTGTGAGATTTTAAGTGTCCATTTCTTCTAGTTTTCATATTTGTTTAAGCATAATTTTCCATAATATTCCATTGTTAACTTCTCATTTTAATTTATTCTGTTGTGTCATGTTCCCTTTCATGTCTTATTTGGATTATTTATGTCATTATCCCCCCCCCGCCTTTTTCCTTTGTTAGTTTTGCTAGTGGTTGCCAATTTTTTTCAAAGAAACAACACTTAGTCTTTCTTGTTGATAATGACAATTTTTTTTCTATTTCCTTTCTTTCTGCTCTAATTTCTAGAATGTTATTTCTTTTAGAGGCTTTGTGTTTTATTTTTATTCTTTTTCAATTTGTTAGAAATATCGAGTTAAATAATCAATTCTTCTTCTTCTTTTTCATGTGTTTGTATATTGCTATGAATTCACCTTTAATTACCACCTTGGTGGTTTCACAAAAGTTTTGTAAACATTGTTTCATTATCGTTTGTTTTAATAACTTTTTTTCACTTTTATTTCTTCTATTACCCATTCATTTTAAGTAGAATGTTGTTCAGCTTCCATATGTATGGTTTGTTCTTTATCCATTTGTTGATGATTTCTAATTTTGTGGTTTGAGGAAATGTTTTCTACTTCTATGTTTGTTTGATTTTTTAAAATTTATTAAGGCTCGCTTTGTAAACTAAAACATTATCTGTTATGGAGAATGATCCATGGGCATTGCAGAAGAATGCATACTGATTTTGTTGGGGTGCATTAGCCTGTATGTATTTACGAGATCAAGCTGTATGATTCTATGGTTTAATTCTGCAGCATTTTATTAAGTTTCTTTCTGACAGTTCTATCTTTCTTTGACAGTAGTATATTGAAGTCTTCTATTTTGAGTAAATGTAACCAGAAGCACAAAAGATCTATTCAAAGAAAATTACAAAACCCTTATTCACTCTTGGTGGGAATGGAAAATGATGCCACCACTATGGAAGGCAGTATGGCACTTTCTCAAAAACTTGCAAATAGAAATACAATTTGACCCAGCAATTCCTCTACCTGGAATATTCCCCAAAGAAACCACAGCCACCGCCAAAGCAGATGTATACATACTCATGTTTATTGTACCTCTGTTTACAATAGCAAAGAGTCAGAAAGAACCTAAGTGTGCATCAACAAATGAATGGCTAGAAAAGCTGTGGTATATTCACACAGTGGAACACTATGCTGTATTAAAAAATAAGGAACTCATGAAATATTATTCAAAATGGATGACCCTGAAGGACATTATGTTGAATGAAATATTTCAGTCACAAAAGGACAAATACTGCATAATGCCACTGTTGTAAAACAGGACTGACATAGGGGTTGGAGTGAGACTGAGAGAGATGAGATAAATTATGTATACTGCACTAAAACGGATGTGAGAGAGAAATGTTTAAAAGATATATATGATTGGGTATTATCATGACATGAGTCCAGAACGAAGGCTGCATAGTGGAGTGGACTTGGCGGGGAGGGATTTCATAACAGTGAGATAATATTTCTTTTACTTTTCAAAGAGAAGAATGAACTCATGGGCATGGAGAAAAGTGCAACAATGAATGAATGGAAATACAAAATTTTTGTAAATTTTCATTAAAATAAAGAAAGAAACAAAAAGATACTTTTTAAACATTTTTAAAATAAAAATATAATTTTGAGGACTAATGTATCCATTGACCCTTATTGTGGGTTTTTACCAATTATATACATTTGAAAGCTGTATAATTAGTAAAGCGAAAACACTTTTAATTATAATATCATAATATATATCATGGACTGACCAAAGAATGAATAAACATGTATTGAGAAAAGGACAGTCAGACAGAATGCTCTTCAGAAGTAAATTTGGCCAACATTGCTGTAGGTACTTTGGCCATGTTATCACAAAGGACCAGTAACTGGAGAAAGGGATCATGCTTTGTAGACAGAGGACCACTGGAAAAAAGAGAAGACTCTCAGGAAGCTGACTTGACATAGTTGGTACAAGAAGCTTAAACATGTCAAAAATGGTGAGCCTTCAAGTATAGGAAAGTGTTACTTTCTGTTGAATATACAATCACTTTATGTCCAAACTGACTTGATAGCCTTAACAATTTTTACAGAAGGACATATTTAATTGTTTTATATCTACTGTTTTAGCAGAGTAAATTTCATGAGAAGAAATATGAGTGAAGCATTCCTAACTCACTGCCTTGTTTTAAAGGAATCTTTCTGCTAGCATCAAAAATAGAGAGGGAGGTGATTATTCTCTTTATACATGTAGAAGAGATTGTTTTTAAAATTTTATTAATTTTAATGAACATTTACAGAGATTTTGGATTTCTATTCATTAATTGTTGCCCTATGTACAACAAACAGATTTGTCCTGGAAAGGGTTAAACCGGGTGGCTCCTTGGAGGCAAGGATTCTGAGGCTCCGTCTAACATATTTTGGACATGTTGTGAGGAGAGACCGGTCCTTGGAGAGGGACATCATGCTTGGGAGGGTGGAGGGACAGCGCAGGAGAGGAAGACCCTCTATGAGGTGGATTGATTCAGTGATTGGGATAATTGGGATGGGAATGTCAGAGACAGTGCGATTGGCACAGGACAGAGGGGAGTTTAGGGCTGTTGTACATAGGGTCGCTATGAGTCGCAGGCAACTCGACAGCACATAACAACAACAAACAACAACAATTGTTGCACTTTTTACTCTTACAGTCTCACTCCCCGCCCGGCCCCAGTTAGTTTGTCTCTTTGAAATGCAAAAGATAAACTTCATTGGTATTCAATTCCCCTGTCCCCTGCCCCAATGCACTCCACTATGCAACCTTAATTCTGAATTCCTGTGATAATCACAATACCCTACTATATATCACTTTTAAACTGTTCTCTTCCTCATCTGTTTCAATGCAATATACATAATCTATCCAGTTTTTCTCAGTCTTACCCCAACCGTGATGTCAGTCCCATTCTACAACAGTGGCACTATGCAGTATTTGTCTTTTTGTGACTGAGGTAGAAGAGATTTTAAAAGATTATTAAACTCACACAAGTTTACATAATTTTCAATTGACAAGTCTAGAATTTGAAATTCTTGCATAAGTCTATACATTGGGTTCTTAACCAATGTGCTCTAATCATCCCATTTATTTCCAAAGTTAAATAGTGAAAAATAATGTTTGGATTGAGAGGAGAATTCTGATTTGTTGTTGTTGTTGTTGTTACTGATATGTGTTGTCGAGTCACCTGTGACCCAAAGGGACCCTATATCCAGCAGCTCTGAACCCTGCCCTGTCCTGAGCCAGTCTCACTGATTCTGACACCCCTAATTCCATTGCCCCAGTAGCTGTATTAATCCATCTTATCTGGGGGTTCCTTTCCTGCATTGTCTGTCCACCCTTCCAAACATGATGTTCTTCTCCAAGGACTGGTCTCTCCTGGATATGTGCCCAAAATATCTGAGGTGGATCCTAGCCTCCAAGGAGAAACTTGATTTCACCCTCTCCAAGACAGATCTATTTGTTTTCTTGGCAGTCCAGATTATGAGAATTTATGACTGAAAAATCAGATCTAATGCAAGAGCAAGGCAGATTACATTTTCTAATCTAACTGTTGTTGTTGTTATGCACCATTGAACTGACAACTCATAGTGACCCTATAAGCAATAGTACTGAACCCTGCCCTATCCTGAGCCAGTCTCACCATCTCTGGCACACCTTTTCCCAGTATCACAGTCACTATGTCATCCATCTCTTTTAGGGTCTTCCTCTCCTCCACTCTTCCAAGCATGATTTTATTCATTTATTCACTAGGGACTGGTTTCTCTTGGTAACCCGGTTAAAGTAAGTGAGAAAGAACATTACAATCCTTGCCTCCAAGGAACAACTTGGTTTCACTCTCTCCAGGTCTGACTTGTTTGTTCTCTTGGCGGTCCATGGTATTTTCAGTATTTTTCTCCAGCACCACAACTCAAAGATATTATTAATTAACTCCTCTTACTCTTCGTTAGTCATGGGCACAGATGCATGGTAAGTAATTGTGAAGACCAATTAATAGTAATTCAGTTAGGTTACCTTAAGTCCAGAAATAAGCTTTGAATAATTTATAATAATTACATTTTATTAGAAGAGTATTGATGCAAGAAGTGCAGGAGAAGCAAATCCATAAATGAAAGTATTCATCAGGAGAATTTATACTTCTCCACAAAAAAAATATAATTGGACTGTTTTACACATTTTTAAAATACTATGAGAAGGATTCATGAAGAGAGCACACTTCCATATAAAGGGAGTATAAAAGTCCAAGTTCATATAGTGATACTAATTCACATTAAATTCACCTTTACTAAATGTTGAGTCAAACAAAATAAAATTAAATATTTAATTCCCAGTGCAATGAACTTGTGCTATGTCAACTACAATTGTAGCCTTGGTGATTTTGGGACATGAGCTATTGTTATGGTTCTGGCTATGTTCCTGAGTGCTATACTTGTTAGAAATGTAACTGCTTCCATCAATCTGTTTATGAAAGATAGCAATCATCTGAAACTTACTAAATACATTGTCTATTACATAAAAATTCACAGCTTTAGGGGAGCTCTGGTGGCCTAGTGGCAAGGAGCTGCAACTACAATCCCAGAGGCGAACAGTTCAAATCCACCAGATGCTCTGCCGGGGAAGGAGGGACAATCTCCTCCTGTACCAGTCAGATCTGATTTGACGGTGCACGCACACACAAAAAAAATAATAAAATTTAAAAAAAATTTAAAAAATTCACAGCTTTAGTATTTTAACCATCAATTCTTATTTTCCTTGTACTTTACTATAGTTAATGATATGTTTGAAACTCTATCATTTACTACATCATGATACAGACTAACATTTTGGATCTTTCAGACTCAGAGTCTCATCTCCAGCATAATTTCCCTTACTCCTGCTATGATACTGACATGCAGCTTCATTGTTTATATTTTCTGTTATATTTCTATGGTTATTATATAATAGACCTTGTCATGAAAATTGAAAAGCTTCTTCCACTTTCCATGAAAGATAGGGTCCTTCGAGTTCTACTAGAAGTGGGGGGGGGGAATCATCATTTCAGAACTCTTTCTATAAGAGAGTTCTTTTATTTCACCCAATATAATCTAATATATACCTTGACAGGACCAACATGCACAAGGTACATTTTTTCCCTCCAGTGGGAATTTATTTCTATGATCCAAAGTTTTATCAAGGTCTATACATTGTGAGCTTTCTTGCATCATTACTACACCACTTCTTTTCCCTCTGTGACATTTCGAGAGATCCTCTTAGAAAATTTTCTTCATAGACCTACAAAACGGAAAGGTTTTTTCCCGTACATTTCAGTGCATTTGTGTTGATTTTTTTTTAAACAATGTTGTTGTTAGGTGCCATAAGATTGAGTATGCACAAAAGACTATGGGTTGACTATGAACAAAATATCAGAAGCCAGTCCTGTCCTGTGCCATATTCACACTTCCTGACACACAAGAGCCCATTGCAGCCGTCACCTTGTCAGTGCACCTGGTGAGGGTCTTCCTCTCCTTCGCCAACCCTCCACCCTTCCCAAAATCATGTTCTTCTCCAAGGAATAGCCCCTCCTGGCAGTATGTGAGGTGAAGTCTCATCAGTTTTGCCTCGAAAGAGCACTCTGGCTGCACCCTCTCCAAGACATATCTATTCATTTCAATGGGATCTTCAGTGCTCTTCTCAAACACTAAAGCTCAAGGGCATCAATTCATTTCTGTCCTCCTTATTCATTGTGCAGGTCTTGAGTGCATAACTAGTAATTGGAATTAGACGCACTTTAGTTCTCAAACTAACATCACTACTCCTCAATAATTTGGAATTGTCCCATACTACAGATTTTTCCATTGCAATGCATCTCCTTATTTCTTGTCTGCTCATACCAAGAATGTTAATTGTGGATATAAGATGAAGCTATTGACATTTTCAATCTCCTCTCCATCCATTACAGCATGGCCTATTGGTCCATTGACAAGACTCTTTCTTTTCTTGATATTGAAATGAAATCCATATTGAAGGTTGAATTCCTTGATCTTCTGCAACAAGTGTTTCAAATCCTCCTCAGAAGGACAAAGCAAAGTATTATAATGGAATGTACAGCAAGCTGGAATTAGAGAATAAAAAGGGAAGAACTCGTTCTGCATTTCTCAAGCTGAAAGAAACGAAAAACAAATTTAGGCCTCATATTGCAATGTTGAAAGACGATATGGGCAATGTATTGAATGACCCAGAAAACATCAAAAGAAGATGGAGGGAATACACAAGTCACTGTACTAGAAATAATTAATTGATACTGAAAAATTTCAAGAAGTACTATATGAACAAGAATCAATGGTAATGAAAAAGGAAGTGGAAGCTGTGTTGAAGGCATTGGCAAAAAAATAAGGCCCAAGGAATTGATGTGATACCAATTGACTTGTTTCAATTAACATACTCAGTTTTGGATATGCTCACCAGTCTATGCCAGGAAATTTGGAGGATAGCTATCTGTCAATGGATTGGAAGAGGTGTATATTTGTTTATATTCCCAAGAAAGATGATCCAACTGGATGTGAACTTATTGAACAGTATTGTTGATATCACATGTTAGCAAAACACTGCTGAAAATCATTCAAAAATGGTTGGAAGAGTACATAGATAGGGAATTGCTAGTTCAAAAGGGATTTAGAAGAGGCCATGGCAACAGGGATATCATTGTTGATGTCAGATGTATCCTGGCTGAAAGTAAGGGATACCAGAAGAATGTCTATTTGTGCTTTATTGACTATGCAAAGGTGTTTGGCTGTGTGGATCACAAATTGTGGCTGACACAGAGAAGAATGGAAATCCCAAAGGACTTGATTGTGCTCATGAGGAACTTATACCTGGACCAAGAGGCTGTGGGGAGCACTGCATTGTTTGAAATTGGAAAGGGAGTGCATCACAGATGTATTTTGTTTCCATACCTGTTCAATCTATATGCTAAGCAAATTATCCAAGAAGCTGGACTATATGAAGAGGAGTGTAGCATCAGGATTGGAGAGAGACTCAATAACCTGTGTTATGCAGATGACACAAACTTGCTTGCTGAAAGTGAGGAGGATTTGAAGCACTTTAAAAAATGCATTTGCATTTGAAATTGTTTTCCTCATGGAAATATTTTCTTCAATTCAATGTTTCCTTAGAAATAAATATAAAAAAGTTCAAGATAATACATTATTTATTTGCTGGGGCTTTCCTTGAAGGAGCTCTGGTAATATGATAGTAAGTAACTACCATATTAGGTTAGATGATTGGAAGATAAGTAGTTATAATTCACCAATTCTCAAAGGGGAAAAGATGGGCTGTAAAAGATTATATACTCTCAGGAACCAATGGAGGGTCACTATGAGTAGTAGAAATGGAAATGGCCCACCAGAGTACATTTTTATTTTGGTTTTCATTCAAATAGGTTGCCTTTATTTGACCTGGAGTAGAACTAAGTAGGATAAACTCTTTGGTGCAGTGGTTAAACACTCTACTGCTAACTGAAAGGTTCTCAATTTAAAGCCATTTTATTCATTGTAGAGAGTTGTGGCAGTCTCTTTATGTAAAGATTGCAGCCCTAGAAACTTCATGTTCTATCTTGTTCTCTAAGGTCACTTTGAATTGGTGTCAATATTTGTACTAAAATAATTTTGTTGTTATGTGCTGTCTACTCATAGTGACCCTATGTACAACAGCCCTAATCTCTGTGCCAATCTCACCATCTCCGACACACCTATCCTCATTACACCAGTCACTGAATCAATCCATCTCATCGAGGGTCTGCTTCTCCTACGATGTCCCTCCACCCTCGCAAGCATGACTTACCTCTCCAGGGACTGGTCCCTCCTTGTAACATGCCCAAAATATGTCTGAAGAAGCTTCAGAATCTTTGCCTCCAAGGAGGAGCCTGGTTTCACCCTCTCCAGAACAAACCTGTTTGTTTTCCTGGCAGTCCATGGTATATTCAATACTCTTCTCCAATACCACAGTTCAAAGGCATCAATTCTTCTAACATCTGTAGTCATTGTCCAGCTCTCTGATGCATAGCAAGTGATTGCAAAGACCATGGCATGTATCAGGTGCACCTTAATGGCCATACTGACATCTTTGCATTTCTTTGCACTTTAGAGAGGTCTCTAACCACAGACTTTCCCATCACAATATGTCTTTAATTTCCTGGCTGCTGTTGCTAAGAGTGTTGACTATGGAGCCAATTAAACCAAATCTGTGAACAATTTCAATCTCTTCACTATCCATTATGATGCTGCCAATAGGCCCAGTGGTGAGAATCTTTGTTTTTTTGATATTGAGTCTCAATCCATACTGAAGAGTACAGTCCCTGACCTTCCACAGCAAGTGCTTCCAGCCTCAGTTTCAGCAAGCAGGATTGTGTCATTTACATAACTCAGATTGTTGATGATTCTTCCTCCAATCCTGATGCCACATTTCTCCTCATAGAGCCTAGCCTCCTGGATAACCTGTTCTGCAAAAATATTGAAAAGGTCAGGAGAAAGGATGCAGCCCTGGAGTACAACCTCACCAATTTTGAACCTGGCAGTGTTTCCTTTCTCTGTTCTGATGACTGGCTCCTGGTCCAAGTATAGGTTTCACATTAGCACAATCAAGTGTTCTGGGATTCCCATTCTTCTCAAAGTTAGCCACAGTTTGTTAGGATCCACTAGTCAAATGCCTTTGCATAATCAATGAAACAAAGATAAGCATTCTTCTGGTACTCCTTGCTTTCAGCCAAGATCCATCTAACATTAGCTACAATATACCTAATACTATGGCCCTGTCTAAACCCAGCCTGCACTTCTGGAAGTTCTCTGTTGATGTGGTGATGTGCTGTTCCAGTAATTTTGGATAATCTTCTGCAGAATCCTGCTTGCATATATACACAAGCGTATTATATACAAACACTGCCTCTGTGTGTATATTAATTTGTGTGTATGTGTATGTGTGTGTGTGTGTGTGTTGTTGTTGTTGTTTTCAGTCAAGTTAGAACTGACCCATAGCTGACCCTCTGGTAGGTTTTCAGAAGCAATTAATCACTCAGGAGGAGATTGCCCATCATTCCTTGGGGAGAGCCTGTGATCACTGTGTGCCTTCATAATGCAGTGCAAGTTCTTGCTAGTAAGGCCACCAAAGCTTCCTGAATGTGTGTGTGTATGTGTATTATTTGTGTCATGGAAAAGCGTATGCAGTCTCATCCTGTATAATTAACAGTCTCGAAAAACCTACTATAGTTGTTATTATAAACTGCCTCCAAAAACTTTCTGGAGGGTCAGCTATGGGTCTGTTCCAACTGGATGGTAACACACCACTACCATTACCACCACACACATGGGTGTGTTTTACATAAATGTGTTATATATGCAATATTTGGGGAAAATGCAATAAATTGTCATGAAAATCTAAACTCATATTCCTCTCTCCACAGATAATTCTTCTCTTCTAGGTTCTACCATGTTGTTATTGTTGTTGTTAAGTGCCTTTGAGTAGTAGGCAAATTGTAGCGACCCTCTGAACAAAAGACCCAAACACTTGTATAACTTTCATCGTTTCTCCGGGTTCATAGAGTTTCCAGAGGCAAGCTATTTACAGAAGTGGATGCCACTCCTGCTTAAAAAAAAAAAAGTCATCATTTCAAAACTCAAAATTTTGAAATCTTTTTCATGGAATAGTTATTTTATAACTTCAAGCAGTGTTTAACAATTATCTTAAGGCTTATATCCTGAATTACCAAGCAAAAGAGTGGATATTTTTTCAGGAAGAAATACTCCTTACTTCAAAGTTGCTCATTCTAGCTGTATCTGCTACAATACTGCAATAGCATTGCATTCTCTGATGTTATCCTTTCTAATAAATTCTGTGCACGGGCCTACCAAAGACAAGTTTAATTTAATCCATCTCAATGCCCTTGAGTTGGATGTCTTTTGTAAAAAACTTCGGATTTTCTAAATGTTTTCCTCAGGGATATATTTACATTATACCAAAACTTTCCTTTAACACATAGTTCCTAGAAGTGTTCAATATATGTGGTTTGCTTGTCTTGAGTACACTCAGATCAGGTCTTCATTATTAAACACTCAGCCACCAAACTGAAAAAAGTCAGATATTATTAATTTCAAATACATTTCCTTTCATGTCCAGAGTGTTTTGCACAATGTGATATGAATTGTTCTCAGGATCCACCCCCTAATGACGCAGAAGAGTCAATTTTGAACATCTCTTTTCAGTTCCGTGCTGGTATCACTATGGTTGGCTAAAAGAGTTCATGGTGAGAATATTTACATAAATAGAAATCAGTAAGTGGCATGAAGAAGATTATTTTTGTATGTATGAAAAAGATCAGTAGTCAGAAAACATGGACTTGGTGACAGAAATGAGGCTAGAAATAGATAGCATTTTATACAATGATTTACTCATTGCAAATACTTTTTATGAGAAACATAAACACAGACTATACACATGAGTTTCACCTGAAGGGATGCACAGGAATCACACTGATTACATATGTGGAAAGAACTGCTGGAGAAGCTTAATATCAATCTTGAAAACTAGACCAGGTGCTGATTGTGGAACAGACCATCAACTACTTATATGTAAGTTCTAACTGAAACTAAAGAAGATTAAATCAAATGTACAGGAAAGAAAATTTTAAATTTATTCTATCCCACCTGAATTTAAAAACCATCTCAGGAACAGGTTTTGAGAGCTTGAACTCTAATGAGCACAGACCAGATAGACTGTGGAAGGATATCAAGAATATAATCCAGGAAGACTGCAAAAGGTCATTGAAAAGTCAGAGGAGGAAGACAAGACCAAGAGATATATCAGAAAAGACTTGGAGTATTGCACTGGAATGCTGAAAAGTCAAAGCAAAGGGAAGAAATCAAGAAGTTAAGGAGCTGAACAGAAGATTTCAAAAGGGTGGGAAGATAAAGCAAACTATTTTAATGAAATGTGTAAAGAGATGGAGTCAGAAAATCAAAAGGGTTTAAACTTGCTCATTGTTACAAATTCAAGCTTCAAGTTGCTATACTAAAGGATACTTTGGGCATAATATTACATTATCCAAGAAGCCTTTAAAGAATATGGAAGGAATATATAGAGTCATTGTACCAAAAGAATTGGCTGACACCGAGAGTTTAATGAAATAATGCATGATCAAGAGCCTGTGGTGATGAAGAGGGACGTTCAAGCTGCTCTGAAAAAAATTGGCAAAAACTAAGGCCTCAGGAATTGGTCAGCATATCATTGACATATTTCAACAAACAGACAGTGCCCTGGACATGCTCACCAAGTTGTACCAAGAAATCTGGAAGACAACCACCTGGTCAACTGACTGAAAGAGATCCATATTATTTTTCCCATTAAAAAAAAAAAAAGATTAATTGAGAGAGTGCAGAAATTATTGGGTATATAATTAACATTACATACAAGCAAGATCCTGCTGAAAATTATCCAAAATGACTGGAAAAGCACATCAACAGAAATGTGCAGGCTGGGTGTAGAAGAGGACATGGCCCTGGGGTATTATAGTCAAGGTGAGGTGGATCTTGACTGAAAGCAGAGAGTTGTTATTGTTGTTGTTATGTGCTGTTGAGTCACCTGTGACTCATAGTGACCCTATGTACAAAAGCCCTAAACCCTGCTCTATCTGTGCCAATATTATTGTCTCTGAAACACCTATCCCCATTACCCTAGTCACTGAGTCAATCCATCTCATCGAGGGTCTTTCTCTCCTGCACTGTCCCTCCAGCCTCCCAACCATGACATCCCTATCCAAGGATTGGTCCAAGTATGTCAGATGAAGCTTCAGAATCCTTAACTCCAAAGGAGCAACCTGGTTTAATCCTCTCCATAATGAACTCTCTTCTGTGTTCATCAATTCCTTTTGGTACAATGATTATGTATACTCTTTCCATCTTCTTTTAATACTTCTGAATTGTTTAATACTCTGCCCAAAGCATTCTTAAGTATTGCAACTCGAGGGTTGATTTTTTTCTTCTGTTCCTTCAGCTTAAGAAATGCTGAGCGAGTTCAGAATCTTTGGTTTTCTAACTCCATCTCTGCACATCTCATTATAATACTTTGTCTTCCCACACTATCCTTTGGAATCTTCTGTTCAGCTACTTAATATCTTGATTTCTTCCCTTTGCTTTGGCTTTTCAGCACTCTAGTGCAATATGCAGAGTCTCTTCTGATATCCAGTTTTGTATTTTTCTTCCACCTCTGTTTTTTTTAAATTAAGTTTAATCAAAGTTGTTTACAGAGACTTTGGATTTCAATTCATTCATTTTTGCACATCCTGTCTTCATAAAATGACCCTTTGATTCTTCCTGGAAGATATTTTTTTATATCCTCCAACAACTCATCTTGTTCAAGGCCTCAAACCTGTTTCTGAGATATTTTTTAAATTCAGGTGGGATAGACTCAAGGTCATAGTTCAGTTCCATGGATTTGATTTCCTCTTCCTTAGCTTCAGCTTGAACTTGTATAGGAGTAGTTGGTGGTCTGTTCCACAATCAGCACCTGGCCTACTTTTCACAGCTAATATTGATCTCCTCCAGTAGTTCTTTCAACAGATGTAATCAATCTGATTCCTATGCATGCCATCAGGTGAAATGCAAATCATTGACTATGCAAAAGCATTTAACTGTATGAATTATAACAGCTATATGACTAACTCTGAGAAGAATGGGAATCCCTGAATACTTGATTGGTGCTTATTAGTTGAATTGATAGAGAATCAAACTCTGCCCTTTCTCAATAAAGATGAAAATTCTTCACTAATGTAGAACTTAACTTGCAATCATTGTTACTACTACTTTTAAAGAATGTGTAAAACAAGGAAACTACCATATTTTTCTATATTTAGAATGCCTGGGTGCCAAAAATATCTTGAAACATCAAGGCTGCATAACTTGTGCAGTGTTGTTTCTTAAGAAAGTGAAAGGTGGAAAATGTTCTATCTTTATTTTTGCGTCTCATCTCTGAACAGTGTTCCATGGTGGAGATCCTTGCTCTCCTTATGTTAAATATCTCCTCTACATCCAACTTAAATACTATTTTTGGAAATTACCAGATCCATATCATTTGTTTCAATCTTGTTATTACTTATTAACTAGCATTCATCAATAACCTTTATTATACAGATAACACAACCATCCTTGTTGAAAGTGAGAATGATTTAACGTGCTTGCTGCAGATGATCCAAGACTGTAGCCTTAAATATGGATTGTATCTCAATGTCAAGAAAACAGAAATCCTCACCACTGAACTGACAGGCAACATCTTGATAGATGGACAAAAGTTTGAAACTGTCAGTGACTTCATCTAACTTGTATCCACAGTATCAATACACTTGTTTTCAGCAATCAAGAGACGAGGAGACATATTGCAGAGGGAAAGTCTGTAGTTCGAGACCTCTCAAAATTAATGATAGCAGTTTGAGGACTAAAGTACACCTGATTCAGTCCATGGTCTTTCAGTGACTTTCTATGTATCTGAGAGCTGGACAATGAATAAGGATAACAGAAGAAGAAGAAGAATTGATGCCTTTGAGTTGTTGTAATGATGGAGAAAAGCATTGATTATCTCATGTACTGCCAAAAGAACAAACAGCTATGTTTTGGAGAAGGTATAGCCAGAGTGCTCCTTGGAGTCAAAGATGATAAAACTACATCTTAGACACTTTGAGCATGTTGCTGGAAGAGTCTATTCATTGAACAATGACATCATGTATACATAACTGTACCATGGGAGAAATATAGACAATCCCCTCATGTGTCATTTTCAACCTTTTAAAACCTGGGTCCGCTGCTCCGGCTCCCCGACATTTAAAGAGGACGCTGCGGCTGTCCGGAGGAGATGGGGGAGCAGGTGGAGGGGACAGTCCAGGCGCAAATCGTCCACAACCCCTCCGGATTGGAGGGATTTGTGAGCTGGAACCGCAAAACCCAGGGGTGGGTAAGACACTGCATCTTTTCCAATTCCTGTAAGCACCCCTTGTTCCATCCTGCGCCCAAATACCTCAGCTAGTATTCCTCACCCCTTACGCTCTAAACTCAGCTGGGACAAACCACTGCCTTCACCGCTCCCCATATGACGAGTCCCGGTCTCCGGGAGGAACATGGTGCCCGAGTAGTTCTCTCAGCCATCCAACCAAAATCTTGTTCCTGACTAAAGCATTCAGAGGACTCTCAGATCCGATTCTCAGATCCAGCTGGCACTGCCTCTTCTCTAGGCGGACTCCTGGTGACTACAAGATTTGATCACCAGGGACAGAACTGGCAGAGCTCTGGACGACTGGAAGCCAACAGCATCCATACAGGTGGTGCCCAGAGTGATGTACTGACAAAGAGCGGGTGTTTTCCACTTGTTGGCCTTCGATGCCTGTCTAGGGACGTTATGGCCGCGCAGGGTGCGCTGTGCTTCCTCCTGACTTTCGACTTCGATGAGACCATTGTGGATGAAAACAGCGATGACTCTATCGTGCACGCCGCGCCAGGCCAACTGCTGCCAGAGAGCCTGCGCGCCACCTACTGCGAGGGCTTCTACAACGAGTACATGCAGCGTGCCTTCAAGTACCTGGGGGAGCAGGGCGTGAGGCCTCGGAACCTGCGTGGCCATCCCCCTGTCTCCCGGCATGGGCGACCTGCTCCAGTTTGTAGCCAAGGTTATTCTCATCTCTGATGCCACAGGCATGGAAAGCGCGCTGCCCGCTGCCAGCCACCATGGCCTGTTCCGTCGCATCATCAGCAACCCATCGGGCCCCAATGCGCGGGTCCTGTTGACCCTGTGGCCGTTCCACACGCACAGCTGCGCGCGCTGCCCCGCCAACATGTGCAAACACAAGGTGCTCAGCGACTACTTGCGCAAGAGGGCTCAAGATAGTGTGCACTTCGAGCGCCTCTTCTACGTGGGCGACGGCGCCAACGACTTCTGCCCCATGGGACTGCTGGCAGGCGGCGACGTGGCTTTCCCGCGCCTTGGCTACCCCATGCACCGCCTCATTCAAGAGGCGCAGAAGACCGAGCCCAGCTCCTTCCTCGCCACCGTGGTGCCCTAGGAGATGGCAGCCAACGTGCGTCAACATTTGCAGCAGGTGCTGAAGAGGTGCCGAGGGTGGCAGCCCACAAGGGGGCGTCCCTGGTGCAGGAGAGGCGGGGATCTGGAAAGCCAAACCCAATGTTGTTCCCTTCCCCCCTTGCTTTGGTATGTATGCCCCTCCTTTTCCATTTAGGAGGTAGAGAAGGGGTTCAGAGCGGTCACTATCTATGCAGTTAAGCCATCTCGGCCGCCTTCCCCAGTTCCTCTGCACGCAATCACATTCCCGGAACCTGTTCCGCCGAGATGATGCACATAACCTTGTAAAGCAACAGCGTTTCCAAAAACCTTGTCCTCTGAGTTGGGAGGAAGGTGTTCTCCGACCGCAGAGAGAAGGAACATCACCCACTGCTTTAATTCGCTGCTGCCTACACCCCCTAATCTCTCCTTCCCAAGTCGTCTGTCAAGGAGACTCAGGGTCCCGAAATCCTCAAGTTACCCAATCACCAAAGCCCCAACAAACTCCCCTAAGAGAAACAATAATTTCTGTGCCAAAGGCCTTAGGCCTATTTCATCTTGCTTCATCCACCTTGATTGCACACTATTTCTGTACGAGCTGCAGCCTTCTTGCCTCAGTTTCTCTGCCACCCTCCAGCATCCCTAAGGGGGGGAAGCCAGATGAAACAATCGCCTCCTGGTGGTGGGACGAGGTAGCGCATCTCCCAACTCCAGTCTGATCAACCAAGGAACCTTATCTCCTCGCACCCCAGGCTCCTCTATGCAGCAAGATACCAGGGACTTTACCAAAGTGGTCCCCATGGGCTCGGCCCTCAGCACCCCTCCTCCCGTATGGAAAAGAAAGCCATGATGTTTTTAAGCAGAACCAAGAGAACCCAAGCTTCCCTTTGGTGTTCAGAGCTATAAAGGAGGTGCCGCGGTGGGGGGGGGGGGGGGAACAAAAAAAAACCTGCTAGAGGGTCAAATCTAATTCTGACTTGATGGCACACAATAACAACATGAGCTTTTAAGATATTTATTATAATATTTCTAGAATAAATGCATACAAATAATGCATGCATGTTATATTTTTCAAGGCCTTTGTTAAATCAAGACAAGGTCCAAATGTTACAGCTGTTAATCAAATAGAGGATGTGCAGCATGGGGATCCACCTCTCAGATGCTGCTAGAAAGAACTCCCTGAACAAGAGTATCTTGAGATACTAAGTTTCCTGGTTTTCTTCAGCACTGAAGCCACAAGTTTCACTGTTAATAGGATGACTGTGCATCATTGGTGTTAAGCACATAATTTATACTTAGCAAATATTGCATAAGGACTATCTTTGCTTCAGAAATCTTTATAGATTGACAGATTTTTTTAATATAATTCACCATTGCCATATAATTGTCCTCCTTCCCAATTCTTTTGATTTCATTTTCTTTATAGAGGTGTTACTCCACAGCATTACTTCACAATTTTGATGAGACATAAGTAATTGTAGAGAGATTGGCCAGCAGGGAGCAGTGTGGAATATACTACAGTAGTGGGTAAGAAAGAGATTGTGAATGAAATTGGATACAGAAAAGTATAAGAGAACTTACTTAGGAATAGAGAATGTTCTTTATAATGACGTAGCATGATATTCATTAGAACTAACAAGATGGAAGTTGAGTTGAGTTTTGAGTAACAAAAACACTGTACTATATTTTGATTGGACAAGAATTGAAATATACAAGGATACAGGTGGTGAAATGTTTACAATGTAAAATATCCAGAAAGAATGATCAAATGGCATTTAAATATTTATAAAAACAGAGTCTTAGTCACCTATCCAATTATAGTTACTTTTTATATTTTCAATGATTTGACACTCTGGTGGCCTGGTGTTAAGAAGTTTCACTGCAATCCTAAAGGAACATGGTTCAAATCCACCAGGAGATGCTCCAGAGAAGGATGTACAATCTCCTCTCATGAGATTTACTGGCTCTGAAATCCCTGTGGAGGGTCAACTATGAGGCAGTTCTCACTCAGAGGCATATAATAACACTAGTTTATTGGATAATAAAAGAAGAAATGTGATATTTGTAAAAGATGAAAACTACAGTCTTAGGAAATGGTAAGAATTATCTATATGGTATGGATGCTTAGAAATTTTCTATCTGTAAATATGTTAAAACATATTTTTAATACTTGAAAGTAATTCCTAAAAGCAAATATGGAGTCTGATTTATAAAGACAAAATTAATTTCTCAATACATCTTTTCAATTACACTATCTAATAAATGTATTTCATAATTAGTGCTATTCTTCAAATAAAAATATATTTTCAAAGAGAATGGCAATTGTGTGTTGTGGTTAATGACACTCTTACAGAGATAATAGAAAAGCTATTTTTCAGACAGCGATAGTCATTCTTAGGAAATCATTTCAACATCAACCAAATCTTTAATCTCTGAGAAAATTAGTTATGACTATGACTACTTTGGTGGCCTAGGCAATAGTCTTAGAGGGATTGGTGACCTGACTATAGTCATGACTATGAATATAGTTCTGACTATGACTTTGATGGCTATGGGGACTCCTGTCTCTCTCTCTCTGGAAGATAATTGTCTTATAGATTTTAATGGAAAAGCAAGCACGCCAAAGGATTGACAGCTTTTGTATTCTTCTCATAAAATAATCCTTTTAGCACTTCAGTATCTTCAATGAGCTATTTGGAAATCTGCCATTAACATTGAAGAAGATCTCACAATATAAAGTTTCCAAAAAAAGAAAATAAAGCTTCCAAAATCTAGAGATTCAGAATTTCATCACTCAAGTTGGCTGCCCTCAGTATTGTGTATTTCTTTATCTCTTCTGTAATATCTCCAGGTGAAATTTCTAATGAATCTTCTTTATACAAATTTAAAATCTTCTTTTATTTGTTTTAATTTATGTAAATATATTTTGCTATGACATTGACATCTATTTATCATATATCATTGAAATAATTCCTCCATAGTGTAACTTGTTAAAAACAAAACCCCAAACCCTCAAGCTTAGCAATTTTTATGGCAACAAAGCCTATTACATTGACTATTTTGCTGTTGTTATGTGCTGTTGAGTCACCTACAACTGACAGCCACCCTGTGCACAACAGCTCTGAAGCCTACCCTGTTCTGAGTCAGACTCACTCACCCTTACACACCTACCCTTATAACCCCAGTTACTATATCAATCAATCTCATGCAGAATCTTCCTTTCCTATACTGTGCCTCCACCATTCTGAGCATAATGTCCTTCTCCAAGGATTGGTCTTCTGGCCACATCCCCAAAGTTTATAGGATAGAGTTTCAAAATCCTAGTCTCCAAGGAGAAACTTGGTTTCATTCTATTTGTTTTCTTGGCAGTCCATGGTATGTTCAAGACTCGTCTCCAGCACCACAACTCAAAGGCATCAGTTCTCTTTCTGTTATCCTTAGTCATTACCCAGCTATCTGATGTATAACAAGTAATTTGAAGACCATGGCCTGGATCAGGAGCATCTTAGTCTCTAGACTGACATTGTTGTTTCTCAGTACTCTAGAAAGGTTTCTGAAAGGAGATTTATCTAATGCAATTCGTGTTTTGATTTCCTTACTGTTGGTGCCAAGACTCTCAGTCTTCCTAATTTTGTGGCCTAGGAAGAAGTCTGCTTTGGAAGAAGTACAACCGGGGTGCTACTTAGAGGCAATTATGAAATATCATTTCACATAATTTGGACGTGTTGTCAGGAGGGGCCATGCCTTATGAAAAAAATCCATTATGCTAGAAAGGTAGAAAGTCAGACATAGAAAGGAAGACTTTTAAGACAAACTGACCCAGGGACTGTAACAGTGAACTTGAGTATATAGATCATGATAATGGCACAGGATAGTTCAAGGTTCAAATTTATCATTTATAGAGTCCTTGTAAATTATAGTGATTCAGTGGCAAAGAAAAACACCGTTAATAAACTGTGCTATGGGCTGACTATAGCTTTTATGATTCTGGAGATTAGTACTGTGATTTCTTCTATCCATTTATCTGTAGGATAAACAAGTTTTCTTAATTCCCCTGAGAGGAATAGTAACTAATAATTAAAAATATTTTATTTTTATTATATTTTATTCTTTAAAAAATCAAGCATTCAATATCTTTTAATTCAATGAGAATTTATTATTTTGGCCAACTGGATTGTTAGCTCTTTTTGATTTTGACATACTTTTCCTTTTGTGGCATCCCTGAGTATATATTCTAATAAGATTTCTTGGAGTGCATACAATAGCTTGTTTCATTCATTCCTTTTCTCCATTTATGCACACTAATTTCTTAAGATTTGGTAAATTATGGTAATTTTGTCAGTACTATTTTTTCCTCAGAAAATTACTTAATTTATACACAAATTGCCTTAAAAATGACTATCAATGATAATATAAGAATGCTATTGTTGTTGTTATATGCCTTCTAGTTGCCTGTAACTCATAGCTACCCAATGTACAGCAGCTCTGAAGCCTGCCCTGTCCTAAGCCAGTCTCATTGATTTCAATACAGCATAAGTTTATGTTCCTTCTTTGATATAAAATTTCATAGAACTAAACAAATTCATATATACTTAATTTTTAGGAAAGCAATGACTTTTATTCCCAGTATTTTATGGTTAATGTTCATGGTAATTTAATGTAGCATGTCTTTTTAAG
>NW_006399801.1:18167786-18168621 GCF_000299155.1 Elephantulus edwardii
ATCTTAAGTGACATACAAGGGAGATAATTGTTATTGACACAATATGTTGTTTTTCTCAAGTGCTGTTGAGTGGTAGATGATTCATAGTGACCCTGTGAACAAAAGACCTGAACACTTGTAAAACTTACATCATTTCGCCACTTTTATAGATTTTCCAGAGGCAAGCTTTTTTGGAAGTGGATGGCACTCCTGCTTCCAAACACTGTCCACCATGGGTAACCATTATAGCATTTGACACATTAGTGTCAATAGTGTTTTGCATCACAGCAACCACGAGTTACCTCTGTACAGCAAATGGACAGACCAATGTTATACCACTTAGAAGAATGTTTGACTAAAAACAAGTAAAACCAGGCTGGAAGGCCTCAGATTAAAATCACTACCTTTAGTTTGGTAAATCACTTTCTGTCCACTAGGCCAACTGAGATCTCTTTGTGACACAATAAACTCACTGCTAAATACTGCTATCTTTCTAAGCTGAGAAAAGCTCTTGTTTTGCCATTCATTCTTTCAATGTAGAACCTTCTTTATGAAAGTGTAGAGGACTTGAAATTCTTGTCGCAGAAGATCAGAAACTACAGATTTCAATATGCATTGCATCTCAATAAGAAGACAAAATTAATCACCACAGGGCCAATAAGCAATGTCATGATCTATGGAGAAAGATTGAAGTCATCAAAGATTTTGTTTTTCTTGCATTCACAGTCAACACTCTTGGTACAAGCATTCAAGAAATCAGAAGTGTTTTGTTGTAAAAATCTGCTGTCAATGTGTTAAGAAACGATGACGTACCAATGAAGGAGTTTTTCTTTTGCTTTCGAAGGAGAGGAGCAAA
>NW_006399801.1:18168831-18180942 GCF_000299155.1 Elephantulus edwardii
ATTAAAATTTTTTAAAAAAAGAAACGATGATGTCAGTTTAAAGACTAAGGTTCACCTGATTCAAGCTATGCTCTTTCCATTTATTTACTATGTATCTCAAAGTTGCATGATGAAGAATAGTAAAAGAACCAATAGTTTTGTGTTGTACTGTTGGAGAATAGTAAGGACTATCCCAGAGATTGCCAAGAGAACAAAGACATATGTCCTGGAGAAAGTGCTGTTACGGTGCTCCTTGGAGACAAGGACAGTGAAGCTTCATCTGGGCATATTGTTTAGAAATGGGCCAGTCCTTAGAGAAAGACATCATGCTTGGAAAAATGGATGGAGAGTGAAAGAAAAGAAGACTGTTGACAAGATGGATCTACACAGTGACTGTATCAATGGGCTCATGCATATCAGAGATAATGAGGATAGCACAGGATAGGGCAGGGTTCAGATCCATTGTTCACAGGGTCAGTATGAGTAGTCAAATTGATACAAGAAGTTTGAAGGTAAGAGTAAAACATATTTTTTGCCTGAACCCTAACTTTTGATCTCATTACAGGATGAGAGCCCAAGGTCTAGTATCACATCTAGTATTTCTGGTTATTGAAACAGTGTAGCATATACTAGATAATGTTTGACACTTAGCTTATGCAATCTTCACCTTACTTAATAACTTAGCATTTAATTGTGAATTATTATCTCTTTGTTTTCACTTTCTTGGACAATGTTTTATTTTCTATATACACTTGAAAATAGCATGTTCTCCAAGGTTTCTTGATGGCCCTTTAAATGCCAATTACGTTAACTCAGATTTTAGTGTTTTCCAGGTCATTTCTAGCCTCATTGTTTTTTGTAAAGTGTTACCCTGGTAAACAAAAGAGCTATATCTCTGAAAGTTGAAATCCACCAGGATCTCCAAAGGAGAAACGTAGACACTTAACTCTCATGTGATTAAAGGCACAAAACCCAGAGGGAATGTAAGCTATGAGTTGTTCTATCTCACTGGAAATGAAGGGTTGGGTTTTTATTATTTTTATTATTATTATTACTTATTTTATTAATTTCTAAGAAAGCTGTTGACATCTTTAACTATAACTATAGAATTGTTTATTGCTCTGTTCAGTGCTAAGATTGCTTTGTGCTGAAAGATGTAGCAACACGGTAAGGAGTTGTGCTGCTATCGCAAAGGCAGCACCTCTTTGTTGCCAGCTATTCCACAGGATGAGAAATCTCCTCCTGTGCAATTACAGCCTCAGAAACCTACTGAAGGATCACCCATGAGCCATTAGCAATGAGGTGGAGTTTTGTGTTTTATGGAGGTTTTTTTAGTTGTTATATTCATATGTGCATAGATATTCTTTTATATTCCTGATAATATCCCTTGAACTGTAGCCTATTTTTTTAATTATAAAGTTGCTAGTATAGCTTTCTCTTTGCCAAATAATTTTATATTTTGGTTTAATTTACTTTCCCTTTTATCTTGATTTATATATTTGCATATACTCAAGGTAGATTTCTTTTAGAAAAATATTCCTTAAATTTTCTTTTTTTAAAGGCCAAGGTAATAACTTCTTTCTTAAAATTATTTTTAAATGTTCACATTTGATCTAATTACATAATTAGATTAAAATAGACAATCATGCCAGCTACTTTCTCTTTCCTCTAATTATGATTTTTCTTCTAATATTTTTCTCCTCTTAGACTCTTATGTATACTCTGCATTAATATATAGATTATCCCAAAACGTCACATGTTATTTCATTAAATTCTTCTGTATCTGCCAATTCCTTTTGATACAATGACTCAGTATATTCTTTCCATCTTCTTTTAATATTTCCTGGACCATTCAATATTCTGCCTAAAACATCCTTGATTATAGCAACTCTAGGTTTGAATTTGTTCTTCAGTTCCCTGGGCTTAAGAAATGCTGAGCGAGTTCTGTCCTTTTGATTTTCCGACTCTAGCTCCTCGCACATTTCATTGTAATATTTTGCTTTGTCATCCCGTGCTGTTTTTTGAAATCTTTTATTCAACTCTTTAGTATCTTCAATTCTTCCTTGTGCTTCGGCTTCTCTACACTCCAGTGCAATCTTGAGAGTTTCTTCTGACATCCATTTTGGTCTTTTCTTCCTCTTCTGTCTTTGTAATGACCGTTTGCACTCTTCCTGGATGATACATTTGACATCCTCCCACAACTCATCTGGTCTTCGCTCATTAGTGTTCAAGGCCTCAAACCTGTTCCTGAGATGATTCTGAAATTCAGATGGGATGAAATCAAAGTCATATTTTGGCTCCTGTGGATTTGGTTTAATTTTCCTCCGTTTCAGATTGAACTTGCATATGAGTAGTTGGTAGTCTGTTCCACCATTAGCTCCTGTCCTAGTTTTCACAGCTGATACTGAGCTTCTCCAGTGGTTTTTTACACAGATGTAATAGATCTTATTCCTATTCTTCAGGTGAAATCCATGTGTATAACTTGCATTTATGTTTCTTATAAAGAGCAATGGTGTCTCTCTGGAGACTATGGTGTCACTTGTTATGCATCAGAGAGTTGGACAATGACTAGGGAGGACAGAAGGAGAACTCATGCCTTTTAGCTGTGGTGCTGGAGACGAGTATTGAATGTACCATCGACTGCCAAGAAAACAAACAGATTCATCCTGGAGAGGATTAAACCAAGCAACTCCTTGGAGGCAAGGATTCTGGGGCTTCGTTTGACATACTTTGGGCATGTTGCAAGGAGGGACAGGTCCTTGAGAGGGACATCGTGCTTGGGAGGGTGGAGGGACGGCACAAGGGGGGAAGACCCTCTATGAGATGGATTGATTCAGTGATTGGTGTAATCGGGATGGTTGTGTCAGAGGCAGTGTGATTGGCATAGGACAGAGCAGAGCTTAGGGCTGGTGTACATAGGGTCGCTATGAGTCACAAATGACTCGACGGCACATAACAACAACAACAATATCCAAAAACAACTGGAACAGTACATTGGCAGTGAACTACCTGAATTACAAGCTGGATTTAGAAGACTTCATGGCACTAATTATCACCAATGCCATATGGATCTTGGCTGAAAGCAAAGAGTACCAGAGGAAAGAGTTCCTGTGCTTCATTGACTATGCAAAGACATTTGACTGTGTGATAGTAACAAATTGGGACTAACTTTGAGAAGAATGGGAAGGAATCCCAGAACACTTGATTGTGCTCATGTGAAACCAATACTTGGACCAGGACGAAATCATAGGAACAGAGCAAGGAAACAGTGCATGGTTGAAAATTAGGAAGGGAGGGTATCCGCAATAAGTCTTGTCTCCATACCTTTTCAGTATGTAAGTAGAACAGATCATTCAGAAGGCTGGGCGTTATCTGGAGGAGAGTGGCATCAGAATGAGTATGACTCATCCAAGATTTGTGTTATGCAGCTGACACAACCTTGCTTGCAAAAACTAAGGAGGACCTGAGTGCTTGCTGTAGAAGGTCAATATGTAGTCTTCAATATATATTAGAGCAAAACATCAAGAAGACAGAGTTAGCTGGCAGCACCATGATAGATGGCGAAGAGATTGAAATTGTTAACAATTTTAGTTTGCTCAGTTCCACAATCAACATTCTTGGCACTGATGTTGTTGCTGTTAAGTGCTGTCAAGTCATAGTGACCCCGTGAATGAAAGATCTGAACTCTTGTATAACTTTCATTGAGTCCATAGGGTTCCCCGAGGCAAGCTCTTTAGAAGTGGATGCCTCTCTTACTTCCAAGCTTATTTAATCAGGGAGCTCCACTAAACACTGTCCACCATGGGTAACCATTATCACATTTGACACATCAGTGTCACAGTGTTTAGCATCACAGCAACCACGAGTTACCTCTGTACCAGTGGACAGACTAGTGCCCCAGAGACTTTTCATACCAACACCTCTGAAGCCACTCGAGTTTTCCAAGGCCTCAGGTCCACCCATGCTTCAGGTTCTCATTGGCTTCCAGCAAGAGGTGTCCAGCCAGCCCAATAGCACCCAGAGACTTTCCATACCAGCAGTCAGGAAATCAAAAGGCAAGTTGCACTGGCAACATCTGCTGTCAGGGTCATTTCCAAAGTGCTAAAGAAAAATGATGTCAGTCTAGAAACTAAAGGGCACCTGATCCAGGCCATGGTTTTTGCAATTATTTGCTATAGTTCAGAGAGCTGGAAAATGACTAAGGAAAAAAAAAAACTGATTCCTTTGAGTTATGGATGGAGCTGGAGAAGATTATTGAACATATCATGGACTGCTGGGAAAACAAACAGGTCTGTCTTGAAGAGAGTGAAATCAAGTTTCTCCTTGGAGGCAAGGGTTTTAAGGCTCTGTTTCATGTTACTTGAGCGTATGGCCAGGAAGGACTAGTCCTTGGAGAAAGACGTCATGCTTGGAAGGTTGAGGGACAGTGCAAGAAAGAAAAACCCTTGACATGATGTATTGACACTAACTGGAATGATAAGATTAGGTCTATAAACTCAGAGCAAAATATTGTACACAGGGTCACGATGAGTCATGGGTGACTTGATGGAACACAAGAACACATCTTTTTGTCTTTTTTTTTTAAACAAACAAACAAACAAACAAAACACCTTACACTCACACACCCCTACTGATTTACTCTCACCTTCCATGCAAACTCTGTCCTGTAATTTTGGGAAACCTCATATTTGCAAAGGTAGTAATAATATAACTAAGTTAGTAAAGATTACATTAACCAGAGAAAGGTTCCATATAAAAGAATGTTGAAGAAAGTGTAAAAAAGATTGTAAAAAATATTTTACTCTATTGTAAAAGATTTGAATATTTTTGTAGTGTTTTCTCTCTTCACATGTTAATAGCTATATTGTTAGACTGAAAAAGTAAGCAAAAAAATTAATCTTATTTTCTGGACTTCCCTAAGCATTTTCTTCTTTTGCATCTTAAATACATTTTACTTATTCACAATTATTTCATAATTTATATGCTAGATTATTAAATTGTAAATAGGAACATGATATTCAGCAACAAATGAGTGTTTAAGGGAAAATGAAGACACCATTATTTTAAAAGTTAAAAAACCTCAAATTTCATAGAATTACAGGACAGTTTTATTTACTACAGGGTAGCCATATAATTACATTTAAAATATATAAATACTTGTAAGCAACAACTTAAAAGGTAGGAAAATAATTATGTGGTAGAAAATCTTGGAATTAGATTTGAATACATTAAAGGAAAAATTGGTTTCATTTGTCTTTGAAACTATTTTAAAATAAGAAATGAATGACCTATACTACTTTTTAATTTCAGCAGAAATTTCTTTTCAAAGAGATTAAAAGTTGTGTATTGTGGTTGACCACACCCTAACTGACAGGCATAGAGGGTGATATTCATTTCCAAGAAATCACCTTCAACAGCAAGCCAAATCCACAACGCTTGACACAATGAGCTACTACTACAGCAACTACTATGGTGGCCTTGACTATGGCCTTGGAGGCTTTGGTGGCCTGCGCTATGGCTGCTATGGATCTGGCTTGGGCTATGGTTCTGGCTCTGGCTATTGCCTTGATGGCTATGCTAGTTACAGCTGTGCTAGTTTCTGTCCCTCTTTCTATGGAAGATACTCTTCTGGATTTTACTGAAAAAAGTATATGCCACATATAAATTCACATCCACAGTTTTTGTACTCTTTTCATCAAATGATTCTCTTTATGCCTTTTCATTAATGAAGTTTTGGAGAACTTACTACCATCATTGAAGAAGACTTCACATTATAGATGAAGGCTTTGAAAATAAGTAACTTCATATTTCCTGAGCTAATATTTCATCCCTCAAGGTGGCTGTCCTCTGTCTTTCCTTTCTGTCATATCCATACCTTTTCTGTAACACCCTCAGGGAAAATCTCTAATAAATTTCCTTCATAAAAATCTACTTTTTTGTTTAGTCCTCTTTTATGTAATGGAATATTTTTAATAGTATTAGTGATATCTATGTGTATAAAAAAGAAAGCAAAAAAGGCACAAGATTTTAGGAACTTCCTAATTCTTTTTTAAATGTTACCTTTTCTTACTCATCAGACTGAATTAAGTAAGTTCAGACATGTCTAACTCTAATCTTTATGTCCCCTGGATGGCAGAAGAAGTTAAGCACTGGGTTACTACTAGAAAAACTGGTGTTTCTGCACCTTGGAATGCAGACCTGACAATCTGTTTTTGAAGGTTACAGTCTTCAAAAATCCATCGTCAACTCTGCATGTATGGGCTTGTCATGAGTCAGAATTCATTCAACGACATCTAACAATAGTATACCAGCACAGTAGCACACATTCTGATGTTATGGAATAATGATTATTTAGATCTGGACAAACAACTTTCTTTGGGTATATAAATCCTAAACTTTGTAAGAAACTGATACCCGAGACTCATTGTTCATTCTCAGATCTGAGTTTGAGATTCAGTATCCCTCTAGACGTCAAAGTCTTTTGGCCTCAATCCCAGCTCTTGATTCCATAGAAGACAATTTTTAAAGTCTTCTTCTCCAACCTCCATTAACTGCATTAACACACAGCAAAGATTGTTAAGATGATGCCACATTGAGCAGGTAGTACTTGGTCTGGTGCACATGGAGTCACTGTGAGTTTGAGCCAATTAGACAGCACTTAACAGCATCAACATACATCCCACTCACATTTTTCTCACTTTATTTTTCTTCCTTTTGTTGTGAATTGAGTGAACGTTTACAAAGCAGCAAATTGGTTTCCCACTCAATAATTCATTCATATTTTGTTTTATAAAATCAATTACAGTACTCACAACATAATAGCACCCTTTATACTCCCTTAGCCCCTGGATTTTTCATAACTATGAATCCATTTACACCATCCTTTCCTGAGTTCTGAGATTTCTTTTGGGGAAAATACTGTTCTTGGATTTCATATAATTGATCATACTAATGAGTGAGTAATAGTCTGGTATTATTGCTTACTTTATAGTCCTGTCTTTTATGTAGTTGAAAGATGAGTCTAGGAAAGAGTTTTGTCCCAGGTCAAAAGATGACCAAAGGCTATTGCGTAGGGAGTTCCACCAATCCCTATTAGACCAGTTCTTGCTGTTGTTGTTGGTAAGTGCTGTTGAGTGGTAGATGACTCATAGCGACCCTATGAATGAAAGACCTAAACATTTGTATAATTTTCATTTTTTCTCCAAGTTCATAGAGTTTACTGAGGCAAGCTATTTTGGAAGTGGATGCTAGTCCTGCTTCCAAGCTTGTTTCAATCAGGGAGCTCCACGAAACACTGTCCACCATGGGTAACCATTAAACACATTTGACACATCAGTGTCACAGTGTTCCTCTTCACAGCGACCATGAGTTACCTCAGTACAGCAATGCACAGACCAGTGCTATACCACTTAGAATAATGTTTGACCAAAACCAATTAAAATCAGGCCTGAGGGCCACAGATTAAAATCACCCACCTTTAACTTCGTAGTTAGCCTGAATTTTTTATTGTTTTGAATCTTGCTTCACATTTCTCCCTACCCTTTCCATGATCTTCTACTGATCTTTTTCAGAGTAGTTAGTAGTGGTAGTCAGGCACCATGGAGTTCTTCTAGTCTCAGGATCACGGAAGTTGAGGTGCTTGTGGTCCATTAGTATTTTGGAATAATTCTATCCACAATTACTTTGCTTTTCTTCTCTTTTCTTTGCTCCAGACAGGGAGAGGTAAATAGTTATAAATATTGTTGCTTGTTACTATTATCAGAGTCATAACTGACTAATCAGTGAGCCTCCAGCGGCTTTTCAGAAGGAGTATATCACACAGGAGGCAATTTCTTCCATGGAGCAGTTGATGGATTAGAACTATGTTCCTTTGGGTTAGTAAAGTGACTCCATACCACTAAGCCATCACTTAGCTCTCCACCAGTTATAATTATGGCTACTTTCAATCTTCTAAGATCCAAGACATTATTTACCAAAGTAGGATGTAGACCAATGACCTTGATGTACCTCAATACTATAGTTTCAAGGTAAGAAAGAAAAATCAGCAACTCATTCACCAAAGTTATTTAGTTATGTTTCATAATTTTACATAGCTTTGCATTCTATTTGTCTATTTATCTTTCTATTATCTATCTATCTATCTATCTATCTATCTATCTATCTATCTAATCTATAACATATATAGAACCCCTGTTGGCCTAGTGGCAAGAAGCCACACTGCAGTCCCAAAAGCATGCAGTTTGAGACCACCAGCTGCTCTTGAGAGAAGGATGGGCAACCTCCTCCTGTGCGATTAACTGCCTCTGAATACCCACTGGAAGGTCAACTATGGGCTGGTTCCAACTCTACAGCACGCAACAACAATAACAACAACACACTAATATGAAAATAGAAATATCTGTTTAATCTATGTATTATTGTGGGTATATTTCTTACTATGTGTAAAATTTCTTGTTTGGTTTTTTTTTTATTTTTTGTGGTTTATTCCATAGTGGATTCATATAGTATTTGTCTTTTTGTAAACAGCTTATATAGCTCAAAAATTTTTACTCTAGATTAATATATATTATACAGTGTTTAATGAATTCTTTTAAGTACTTTATACTATTCTATGTCAGACAAAGCCCCAGAATCCTTGCCTCCAAGGAGCAGTCTGGTTTAACCCTCTCTAGGATGAATCTGTTTGTTTTCTTGGCAGTCCATGATACATTCAATACTCTTCTCCAGCACTACAGCTCAAAGGTGTCAATTCTCCTTCTATCCTCCCTAGTCATTGTCCAACTCTCTGATGCATAACAAGTGATTGCAAAAACCATGGCCTGTATCAGGCGCAACTTAGTCTCCAGAGAGACTAAAGTATTTAGTCTTCACTTAATTCTTAAATTAAATGTAAATTTGTTTTGTTGTTTTGATATTTGGTTTTCTTAAAAACTTTGTATACATTGCAAGTTTTATAGCTGAATCTTTTTTTCAAATGTGATACCGTTTATGGATTTCTAATATATGTCTTAGGATCTTTAGAACTCTATACTTTCCAATTATGAAGAAGGATTGTAATTCTTATTAGATTAAATAAAGTGTATATTTCTTCATGATTCTCGTAAGTAGCTCTGTTCAAAACCTAAAATAAGCATGAGTAAAAACCAACTGGATTTTTCCAACTCATTCATTTGCTATTGGTGAAAAGATGAATGATATCTTAAAGATGGTTATCTCATTAATTTAACTTGATGGCAAAGAATTGAGACTGAATTGAATACTTAATGGCCTTGAGGATTTCTCTAAGTGTTCTTTGGGCATTGGATAGTCTATTTTGGTGAAATATCTACCTATGGCTTCTGCTAATTTTATAACTGAGTGGTTTGTCTTTATCTTATTGAGGGGTTGAAGTTTTCTATAAATTTATAGATGAGACTTTTGTGTAATTGCCAAATATTTTTCCCTATTGTCAGTTTGATGTCTTTAAGTAATGTTTACTCTTTTGAAGAAGTCTTTGGATGCACATAAGGATTTAATTTTTAAGAGGTCCCTGTCTTCTAGTTTTTCCTCTGTTGGTTGTTCATTTTCAGTTATATTTAATAGTTGGTTTTACCATAGATTAGAGCTCTTGTGTTTATATCATTATTTTATTTGATGGCATTTATATTTTTAGGGGTTTTTGTGGCCCAAGTATTTCATTAATTTTCTAGTTAGTGGCTTTCTTTTTAATGTAATATGAAATAGGCATCTTATTTCAATATTCTGCAATTAGATATCCAGTTTTAGTATTTCCATTTCTTAAAGACTATCTATTCCCTTGAAAGAATATATTAATTTGTTTTTAAAATAAAGTATATTTCTAAAATGAGAAAACAAGAAGGGTTTATTTAATGCTGTTGCTTTCTCAAATAACAGTTTTAATCAAAAGTGAGTAATTGCTGAAATTAGCCAATCTGGACTCAGTGGACTTATTGATCCAACTATTTTCAAATTGTATTTTTTTTATACTGGCCATCAGAAGTATAAATATACTTTTGTATTAAAAATTATTAGAAGTTTGATATCACTAGTTATGTTTATTGTTAGTTTAAATATGCCTTTAAAACATAATTTTAGTAATATATTTATGATAGGTCATAAGAGACTAAAGATTGCACTACATCATGGAAAAGCCAAAACAAAAGGAAAACATGCAGAAGTGAAAGGTCTGAACAGAAGATTTCAAAGGCCAGCTTGGGAAGACAAAGCAAAGTATTGTAATGGAATGTGAAGTGAGCTGGAATTTGAGAATAAAAAGGAAAGAACTCGCTCTAAATTTATCAAGCTGAGAGAACTTAAAAAACAAACAAACAATGAAACAAATTAAACTTTGAGTCACAATATTGAAAGATGTCATGGCCAATATATTCAATGAACCAGAAAGCATCAAGAGACATCATCAAAAGATGACAGAAGGAATAAACAGAATCACTGTAGCAGGAAGAATTGATTGACACTGAAAAAATTCAGGAAGTACCATATAAACAGGAGTAAATGGTAATTAAGGAGGAACAAGAAGCTCTATTGAAGGCATTGGAAAAATACATACATACATACATACATACATACATACATACATACATACGTATATAACATACATCCATAAATAAGGCCCCAGGAATCGATAGTATACCAATTGATTTGTTTTAGTTAAAAGATTCAGCCATGCCAGAAAGTTTGGCTGAGAGCTGTCTGGCCAACAGATTGGAAAAGGTTCATATTTGTTCCCATTCCCAATAAAGGTGACCCAACTGACTGTGGATATTATTGAACAATATAATTGATATCACATGCAAGCAAAATACTGCTGAGAATCATTCAAAAATGGCTTGGAAAAGTACATAGATAGGAAACTGCCAGAAGTTCAAGCAGGACGTAGAAGAGGTAATGCTACAAGGGGTATCTTTGCTGATGTCAGATGGATCTTGGCTGAAAGTAACGAATATTAGAAAAATGTCTATTTGTGCGGGACTTTGTGGATCATAATAAGTTGTGGTTGACATTGAGAAGAACAGGAATTCTAGAGCACTTGATTGTGTTCATGTGGAAACTACACCCGGATCAAGAGACTGTTGGGCAAACAGAGCAGGCGAACACTGCATGGTTTGAAACTGAGAAGGCATTTCACCAAGGTTGTATTCTCTCTCCACACCTATTCAATCTGTATGTTGAGCAAATTATCCAAGAAGTTAACCTCTAAGAGAAGGATTATGACATCAGGATTGGAGGGACACTCATGACCTGTGTTATGCAAATCACACAAACTTGCTTCCTGAAAGTGAGGAAAACTTGAAGCACTTGTTGCAGAAGATCAAGGAATGCAGCTTTCAGTAAGAATTGAATGTCAATTTCAAGAAAACAAAGATTTTTACCACTAGACCAATAGGCAAGTCATGATGGATGGAAAGGAGATTGAAACTGTCAACAGCTTCATCTTACTTGGATCCACAATTAACACTCTTAGTACCAGCAATCATGAAATAAAGAGATTCATTGCATTGGGAAAATCTGCATTTAGAGACCTCTCCAAATTATTAAAGAGTAATGGTGTCACTTTGAGGACTGAGGTTCATCTGATTCATCCCAAAGTCTTTCTGATTACTTGCTATGCATTTTAAAAGTGGACAAAGAATAAGGCTGACAGAATAAGAATTGACACCTTTGAGCTGTGGTGTTGGAGAAGAGCGTTGAATATCCCCTGAATGGCTAAAAACAAACAGATATATCTTTGGAAAAGGTGCAGCCAGAGTGCTCTTTGGAGGCAAGAATAAAGAGGCTTTGCCTCACATACTTTGGACATGTTGCCAGGAGAGACTATGTCATGGACAGGGACATGCTGATGGGAAGGGTGGAGGGTCAGTGAAGGAGAAGAAGACTCTCAGGTAGGTGGATTGATACAATGAATGCTACATTGAGGTGTTGTGTGTCAGAAAGTGTGAGGGTGGTGCAGGATAGAGTAAGGTTCAGATCTTTTGTTCATAGGGTCGCCATAAATTGTTCTCAACTCTATGGCACTTAACAACAACAACATTTATCAATCTTGATATTTAACTCCATGATTATATAATACAAACAAACATATATACTTATACATATATGCACATATATACATTT
>NW_006399801.1:18181042-18182185 GCF_000299155.1 Elephantulus edwardii
TGTGTGTGTGTGTGTGTGTGTGTGTGTGTGTGTGTGTAGAAAGATAGATAGATATTGCTCCTCCCACCAAGAGCACAC
This sequence comes from Elephantulus edwardii, assembly GCF_000299155.1. Classification (NCBI taxonomy): domain Eukaryota; kingdom Metazoa; phylum Chordata; class Mammalia; order Macroscelidea; family Macroscelididae; genus Elephantulus; species Elephantulus edwardii. The sequence goes on from NW_006399801.1 coordinate 18,181,121, forward strand.
ACTGACCTTCCTGTAAAAGCTTAACTGCAAAAGTCTCCTTGGTATAAAAATTCCTTATATCATCCATTGTTTACAGATAGTATATTTTCCAAATGCTTCACTTCTCCTCTGTAACTGTTTTCCTAAAAAATATGGAATGCAATTTATAACTTGCCCTGATTTTAACCTAATATGCATAATAAATGTTATTTATTATGTTATATTACCAATGTCAGAGAGATTTTGGCAGAAAGTAGAGAGTACCAGAGGAAATTCTGTGTTTCATCAACTATGCAGAGACATTTGACTGTTTGGATTGCAGCTGACATTGGCAAGAATGAGGATCCCAGAACACTTGATTATGCTCATGTGAAATCTGTATTTGGACCAGGAAGTTGTTGTCAGAACAAAGAAAAGAAACTCTGTGTTGTTCAAATCAAGAAAGGAGTATTTCAGGGATGCATCTTATCATAGTATCTTCTCAATTTGTATGCAGAACTCTTCAGGAATCTAGACTTTATGAGGAGGAATGTGGTGTTATGATTGGAGGAAGAATCATCAATAACCTGTGTTATGCAGGTGACATAACCTTGCTTGCTGAAAGTGAGGAGGACCTGAAGTGTTTGCTGAAGTGTTTACAGTCTTCAATATCGATTGAAGTTTAACATCAAGAAGACAAAGATTCTCACCAATGGGCAATTGACAGCATCATGATAGATTGAGAAGAGATTGTGATTAAGGTAGGTAATCATGGTCCTTTTTGTATTTATTCTACATCTCATGTCTAATATCCATCATAGCACCTTTTCAATGATGAAATCTGGATAAGATTTTGATTTAGTGAGTAAATATCAATTTCTTTCATAATCGTTTCCATTTGTAACTTGAAATTTGGTATTTTCCTGAGAAATACTATGGCTACTATAAAAAAAATTACATAGAAGCTGGTATTTTTATAATAAAGCAAATTTTAAAAATATTAAGACATCTATCATGAGTACTTTTGCAAGATATTATGTTAGGCCTTTGTTGTTGTTGTTATGTGCCGTCGAGTCGTTTCCGACTCATAGCGACCCTATGCACAAC
>NW_006399801.1:18183460-18185809 GCF_000299155.1 Elephantulus edwardii
ATCTGAAATACTTCAATTGGTATACCATCTATTCCTGGGGCCTTATTTTTTGCTATTTCCTTCAAAGCAGCTTGAACTTCTTCCTTCATCACCATAGGTTCTTGCTCATATGTTATGTTAGGCCTTAGGGATATTTAAATTAGGATCTTCTTCCTCAATGTTTACAAAGCATGTCAAGTAACAGATTAATTTGTAAAACTTCTTTTGCAAGGTGGCAGAGCTAAATGAGTAATTTATCTAAGAGTTAGAATAGGTTATGAGTGTTTATGGACTGAAAAAGTCAAAGAAGATTTTAAGGAGAAATGGAATTACTTCATAGGAATGTAATGTTCTCACGCAAAGCTTAGAAGTGAAAAGCCAATGTAAATTTTATGAAACAACTTGAGATGTTTGATCTAAATAGAGTTGATATGTCACATAAGATTTTAGTGGAAATAATTTTTAAACTAGTCTTGGATTGTAATTTAAAAGAATTTGAGTACTATGTATAATTTGAAGATGTTTAATGGTTATCATACAACATCATAAACAATGCGGAAAATGCAAATATTTGTGTTTTTATGACACTTTTTTTGCTCTAAAAAAGAATGTTGTATTTAATGAAAACCTTTTCTAAGACAAAGTGAATGGGGCATGACTTAATAAACAATTAAGTATCTCAGTTTATATGCAATCAGTAGACTGAAAATTAAGATTTGAAGCTAGAAATGCAAGTATACCTCAAATTTAAAGATAGAAATATTTAACATAATACATGCTTCTAAAATATTAATTCTAAAACATATGTTGGTTAACCATTTAAACTGAACATAATAAGAGGGTATCACTTTATAGTCCTGCTTTTATAAAAATGGATTTCAAAGATAGTAATTTTCAAGGGCACTGTGTTCTGCCCTGCCACATCTACACAGAGGGAATATAAAAGCTCCAGTTCATAGAGTGATCTTCATTCTGAGCTACCTCAACTTGATTATCAATCTGAATAGATCGATTACCCCTGACACAAAGAGCTAGTACAAAGGCAATTACTATGGTGATAGTGACCTTGGCTGTGGTCTTAGTGGTCCTGATGGCCTAGACAGTAGTTACGGTTATAGCCATGGCCCTGATCTTGGCTATAGCTTTGATGACTTTAACAGTTATGGTTATGGCTGTTTCCATTTCTCTTTCTGTGGAAGATATTTGTCTTCTGCGTTTTTTCGAAACATTTTCCTGTCACTCACCAACCACTTTCACATATTTTTTTTTTCTTTACTAGTTTATTTACAATATTCAGATACAAACAATTTTTTTTCAATTTCCCTCACTCCGCCACCCATCAAATTTTACAACCCAATGATTAATCACCCTCTCCCCCTGCACATACACATCCCTCTGCTTCCACCCCTCCCGGATCCTTATACTTGTTCTACAGTAATGGTTTTATACAGTATTTATCCTTATGGGACTGAGTTAGTTCAACCAGCATAATGCTCTTCAGTCCCTCCCAAGCTAGGTAATAGTTTACAAACTTATTGCTACTGCATGCTGCATAGCATTCCATTTTGTGAATGTACCATAATTTCTCAGTCCATTCATTTGTGGTTGGACATTTGGGCTGTTTCCTGTTCTTGCGATGGTGAATAATGCTGCTATGAACATTGGTGTACAGATCTCAGTTTGTGCCCACTTTCACTTAATTTTACAGGAAAAACTCCTTTTATTTCTTTGTTAGCAGGGACATTTTCAGTGGACATTTTAGACTGTTTTGAAACACTGGTAGCAAACTTTGAAACAGTGGGGAGTTGTTTGTTTGTTTGTTTGTTTATCCAGATTTTCCTCACTTCACTTAGATGGTCTGATTTGTAAAACTCTAAAGACATGTAGATTCTTTCCTTATATACTGAGTGACCATTCTGGTCATATTCACTAATAAAGATTCCTTGTAAGAATAAAAAAAAAAACACAACTTAGCTTGACTTCTTTTTATTTGTTAATCAATTTTTATTTTCACCTTTTAATGTGTTCATTAACATAATAGATTTAAAAATAATGATTGTGCTTTTCTTATAATCATTTTTTATTACATTCTTATGATGCTATTTACAGATAAAATGATATCTGTGATTTGTTCAGAAATGGCACACACATGTTGCACGAAAGAGGAGCTAGTACAGAGATAGTATAATTTGTCAAAAGGTAATGATTTTTTTAAGATTAGAGGATTACAAAATATTTTTTTGCTTCTTTTCACTTTTTTAAAAAAACATTTTTACTGTTTTGCATACAATAATTCATGCAAATTATGCTTCATTCATGTGTGTATTATACAATCTCTGATTCACATTTTATTTCATATAATCATTCCTA
>NW_006399801.1:18186505-18204966 GCF_000299155.1 Elephantulus edwardii
ATTCTTTGCCTTCACCCACTCCAAGACTTCTTCTCTTAGAGTCCAGGGTATATTCAATATTCTTCGCCAGGACCACAGCTAAAAGGCATCAATTCTCCTTCTATCATCCCTAGGCATTGTCCAGCTTTCCAATGCATAGCAAGTAATCACAAAGACCATGGCCTGTATCAGGCACACCTTAGTCTCCAGACTGACATCATTGGTTTTCAGTACTTTGGAAAGGTCTCTGAGGGCAGACTATTCCAATGCAATTAATCTTCTAATTACCTGGCTGCTGATGCCAAGAGTATTGATTGTAGAGCCAAGCAAACAAGCTGTGAACAATTCTGATGCTGCCAATGGGCCCAGTGGTGAGAATCTTTGTTTTCTTGATGTTGAGATTCAATCACTATTGAAATGTGCAGTCCTCGATCTTCTGCAGCAATTGCTTCAGGTCACCCTTAATTTCAGTAAGCAGAATTGTGTCAATTGCATAACACAGATTGTTGATGAGTCTACTTCCAATCCTGATGCCACATTTCTCCTCATAGATCCCAGCTTCCTGGATAATCTGTTCTGCATATAGATTGAAAATACATGAAGAGAAGACAATCCTTGGTGTACGCCCTTCAGAATTTGATCAAGAATTTGATCATTCAGTGTTTCCCTGCTCTGTTTGACAACTGCCTCCTATCCAAGTATAAGTTTTTCATAAGCACAATCAAGTGTTCTGGGATTCCCATTCTTCTCAGAGTCAGCCACAGTTTGTTGTGATCCGAACAGTCAAATACCTAACAATACTCCTCTGTTTTTCATAGGGTTTCAAAGATTTGCTATTTTAGTAGTGGATGACTAATCCTTCCTTTTCTAGTCTTAGTTTGGAAACTCTGCTGAAACCTATCCCCTGCAGGGAACCTCATTGACAATTGAAATATCGCTGGTATTGCATCTAACATCACAGTAACATGCAAGTCACCTTACACCTTAGTATAACAAACTGAGAACAAACCATAAAACAATCAGACTTACAACTCTAACTAAACAATACACTTGCTATGAAATTGAGAAAACAAAGAGTCTGATCTAGGACAGTGTAAGTGTCATACCAGCAGAAAGACTGAGTGTCTACTTAGGTTAGAACTTCTGCTCTTCTCTCAGTGGTAACTGAAGCCCCAGATGTGAATCAGGTTATGAAAAGCACGTCTTTCTGTCTGGGTTGTATAAAAAATAAGGCACTCAACCTGGAATAATTTCCCTGTAATTTCCTGTTTTTAATATCTTGCATTGGAACATCAATTCTGATATAAATGTGATCTAGTTGTTAGAAAATATGAACTGATAATAATATTTTGTTATAGACACAAAATAATAGTTTACATTAAAAGTCATTCTTGGTGATAGCTATATGATCTTTAACTCATAGATATAAATAAAAGCAACTACAATTACAATATTATTTAAAGTACTGAAAAGTCATTGTCTTTAAATAATATGCCTGTATTCCACCAGTTCTTCTATCTACTGGACATACACCACCTCTGAAAATAACTAGCCTTTTTAGCATTTCTGCTATTTTACCTTTCTTAAAATGACACATAGTTGAAATCACATAGCCTGTAGCATTTACAGACTGGATTGTTCACTCAATGCTATGCATTTAAAGGTCCTTCATGTGTTCCCATGACTTTACTGCTGGTTCCTATTCTTTTAATTGTGCGAGTACACCCAAGTGTATCCACTAATCCATTGAAAGATATAAATACTTGATTGTTTCCTATTTGGCAGTTACAAATAGAGTTGCTTTAATATTTATGTGCAGGTTTACCCATGGATATAAGCTTTCAAGTCTTTTGAGAATTACCTGGGAGTTTCATTACTGACTAATATGCTAAGACTATATATAGCTTTCTATGAAACACCCAAACTACCTTCCAAAATAGCCGTAACACTTTATAAGTTCCCAAGAAATGCATGAGAGTTTAAATTATTCCACATTTGTAACTATGTACTGTGGTGTTTTTGGTTGTGTTTTTTTTTTAATTTAGTAATTTGAAAAGTTGTTATATGATAATTCCCACACTGTTGGTCAACGTTTGTTGGGGATGGGAACAAATATGAATCTCTTTCATTTGCTCTGTTTATTCTCTAACTCTGAGGGCATAGACTGGTGAGCACATTGAGGACTGGATTTTTTTCTTGAATAATTAATTTGGCATTCCATCAATTTCTCAAGGCTTATTTTTTGCCAATGCCTTCAGTCCAGCTTGGTATTTTGCCTTCATTACAATTGGCCTTGATCAAAGCCAATTTCTTGAGATGCTTGCTTGTCAACCATTTTTTTTTTTTTTTTTGACATAGTAACTCTGTGTAATCCTTTCACCTTCATTTGGTGCTTTCTACACTATCCAAATATTTGCTAATACAATACTTCAGTATTACACTTGCAGATTTAAAATTGTTCTTCAGTTTATTCAGTGTGCTTTGAGAAATATAAAGTGTGCTTTCCCCTTGTGGTGTAACTTCAGCATTTTGTATATTTTTTTATTCTTTGTTTTCTCAAACCAATTTAATTTTGCTTACCACCCTACTTCAGCATTCCTTCCCTTGATCAATTTACCAGCATTTCTTTCACATGCAAACAAAACCTTACTAGATTATTAAAAATATCAATTGGATATTGTGCATTAGTAAAAAATTACCAGAAATTCAAATTGTATTCAGAGGAGGCCATGGAATGAGAGACATCACTACTGATATCAGATGGATCTTGGCCCAAAGCAAAGAAAACTAGAAAGATGTTTACTTATGTTTCCTTGATTATGTAAACGTTTATCATTTCGTGGAATTAACAAATGTGGATAACATTGAAAAGGATGAGAGTCTTTGAACACTTAATCAAAGTCTTGTGAAATTGTATAATGAACAAGAAGTGGTTGTCCAAAGAGTTCAAGGGAACATTGCATGATTTAAAATCAGGAAAGTGTGATTCACGGTTGTGTCCATTCTCCAGAACTATTCTTCTTCATGCTGAACAACTATTCAAGTAACTAAATTATATAAAGAAAAATGAAATATAAGGACTGGATGAAGACTCACCAACAACCTGCATTATGTAACTGGCACTATCTCGCATAAAATTAAAAAGACTTGAAACAATTACTGCTGAAGGCCAAAGTCTTCAATATGGACTTTATCTTAAAATCAAGTAAACAAAAATCCTCAAAACTAGAATAGTTAACATCATGACAGAGAAGATTGAAGTTGCCAATGACTTGACTTTACTGGAATTTATAGTCAATTCTCATACTTGTATGTTTGATTTTTTTGTGCTGTTGAGTCAATTATAACTCATAATGACCCTATGAGCTTTGCCTGATCCTAAGCTGACTTTACTGCCTCTGACACATCTAACATCATAGCCACAGCCATTGTGTCCATTCATCTCACCCTAAGTCTTCTTGTCCTGTATTGACCCTCGACCTTTCCAAACATGATATCCTTTCATATGAACTAGTCTCTCCTTGCAACATGTCCAAAGTATGTGAGCTAGACATTCAAAATCCTTGTTCCAAGGAGATCCAAGTTTTCAGCCTCTCCAAGACAGACCTGTTTGTTCTCTTGACAGTTAATGGAGTGTTCAATATTCTTTAGCACCATAACTCAAAGAAAACAACTCTTGTTCTTTCGTCCTTAATCATTGTCCAGCTATCTGGTGCATAGCAAGTAACTGCAAAATTATGGCCTGGGTCAGGTGCATCTTAGTCTCTAGACTGAAATAATTGTTCTTTAACACTCTGGAAAAGTTCTTGATAGCAAATTTTTTCCACTGTAACTTCTCTTTTATTTTCTGACTGTGCCAAGAGTGTTGATTGTGGATCTTAGGAAATAATTAACAACCTCCATTTATTTTTTACATCTTTAATGATACTGGCTATTGGTCTGGTGGTGAGGATTTTTGGTTTCTTGATGTTGAGTGCAATACATTCTAAAGACTACAGTCCCTCATCTTCTGCAGCAGACACTTCAAGACTTTTTCCGTTTCAGCAAGAAAAATTTCATCATCTGCATAACGCAGGTTGTTAATGAATCTTTCTCTAGTCCTGATGCCAGGTTCTTCTTCAAGTTCAGTCTCCTGAATTATCTGTTCAGCATATATATTGCAAATATATGGAGAAAGATTACATCCCTAATATATTCCTTTCTTGATTTTGAACCATGCAGTGTTCCTGTGGTCTGTTTGAACAGTAACTTCCTGGTGTAGATATATATTTCATATGACCACAAGGAAGTATTCTGGGATTCTCTTTATTCTCAGTGTTAGTCACTTTTTGTTGTGATCCACAGTCAATAAATGTTCATTGTTGCCGCCCAAGCAGATGTATACACACCCATGTTTATTGTGGCTTTATTCACAATAGCAAAGAGCTGGAAACAACCCAAGTACCCATCAACAAACAAATTGATAGAGAAGCTCTGGTACATTCACAGAACGAATCCTATGCTGTATTGAAAAACAAGGAACTCATGAGATATTATACAAAATGGGTGACCCTGGAGGACTCTATGCTGAGTGAAATATCTCATTTATAAAAGGACAAATACTGCATAGCGCCACTATTGTAAAGCAGGACTAACATCAGGATTGGGGGAAAACTGACAGTGGATAAATAATGTATACTTCATTGAAATAGATAAGGGAGAAAAATGTTTAGGAGAAATTTATGATTAGGTATTATTGACATGACAAGTGTCCAGAATGAAAGCTGAATAGTGGAGTGGACTGGGAAGCAGGGGGGATTTGTATGACAATGAAATATTTTTTTTTCCTTTTCAAGGAGAAAAGCAAACTGGGAGGAGGGTAGCCAGGGAGGAAAGTGTGCAACAATAAATTAATGGAAATCCAAAGTTTCTATAAACTTTCATGAAAATAATAAATAAATTTAAAAAAAAACCCAAAACCACAACTTCATAGAGTTTCCAGAGGCATGTTGTTTAGGAAGTGGATGCCACTTCTACTTCCACACCTGTCCTAAACTGGGAGCTCCACCAAACACTGACAACCACAGGCAACCATTATGGCTTTTAACACCTCAATGGCACAAGGTTCAGCATGACAGCAACCCCAGGTACAACATATTGAAAGAAGAGTGCTGTACCACTTAGAAGAATGTTCTTCCAAAATCATAACAACTGACTTTTAAATACAAAGGTCCTCCCCAAGGTCTTGTTGACTCTAACAATAAGCTTAATTAAATTTAAAAAACAAACAAACAAAAAAACCAAAACACAACCAATATAGTATGTTGCTGCTGTTAGGTGCTCTTGAGCCACCTGTGATGTATGCCACCCTATGTACAGTAGCTCTGAACCCTTCCCTGTTCTGAGCCAGTCTCACTAATTCCAACACGCTAGCCCTCATTGCCCCAGACACTGCATCAGTTCATCTCATCCAGGGTCTTCCTCTCATGCTCTATCTTTCCACCATTCTAAGCATGAGTCCTTCTCCAAGGACCAGTCTCTCCTGGCCACATGCCCAAAGTATGCCCAAAGAACTTCAAAATCCTAGTCTCCAAAGAAAGATTTGGTTTCACCCTCTCCAAGACAGACGTTATTTGTTTTCTTGGCAGTCCATGGTGTGTTCCAGACTCTTTCAGAACCACAATTTGAAGGCATCGATTCTTGTTCTGTCATCCTTAGTCATTGGCTAGCTCTCTGATGCATAGCAAGTGATTGCTGAGACTATGTCTTGGATTAGGTGCTCATTAGTCTCTAGACTGACATAGTTGCTTTTCTGTACTCTAGAACATCCCTGGCATCAGATTTTCCCAGTGCAATTCATCTTTTGATTTTATGATTGCTGGTGTTAAGAGTGTTGATTGTGGATCTGAGCAAGTTGTAAGTGTTAACAACCTCAATCTCTTTTCCATATATTATGGTGCTGCCAATTGACCCAGCATAGCATCTTTCAATATTGTGACTCAAAGTTTAAATTTGTTTTTAAGTTCTCTCAGCTTGAGAAATTAAGAGCACGTTCTTACATTTTATTCTCCAGTTCTAGGTCACTGCATATTCTAATTTTCCTTTGTCTTCTCAAATTGCCTCTTGAAATCTTCTGTTCAGCTCTTTTGCTTTGGCATATTTTCCCTATATTTTGGCTTCTCAAAGCTCTAGTGCAGTTTTAGAGTCCCTTCTGGCTTATATTTTGTTTTGTTTTTTTTCTTTATCCTTTGTCTTTGTAATGATCTTTTGCTTTCTTCATAGATGATATTCTTGATATCATCCCATAACTCATTAGGCTTTGATCATTGATGTTCAATACTTCAAAGCTATTGTTAAGATGGTCTAAAAATGTCTATATCTAAGAATGAACTGTTGTGGTTTTTTTTGTTATTAGGTGCTATCAAGTCATAGATGACTCATAGCCACCCTATGAACAAAAGACCTGACCACTTGTATAACTTTCATTGCTTCTCTACATTCATAGAGTTTCTGGAGACAAGACCTTATGGAAGTGGATGCCACTCCTGCTTCTAAGCTTGATTTAATTGGGGAGCTCCACCAAGCACTGCCCACCATTGGTAACCATTATCACTTTTGAAATGTCTGTGCTCATCATTCTCCATGATAGTAGCAGTAAAAAAATATTTTCTATATTGGAGAAATCTGCTATCATGTGCTTCTTTAAAGGACTAATGATGTAAATTTAAAGTCTAAAGTGACCCAAGTGATGGTATTTTTCAATTGCTTCCTCTACATCTGAGAGCTGGACAATGTATAAAGAAGACCACAGAAAAATTAATATGAGCACATTTGGTGTAATGTTGTTGTTGTTGCTATGTGCTGTCGAGTTGCTTGTGACTCATAGTGACCCTATGTACAACAGCCCTAAACTCTGCTCTGTCCTGTGCAAATCACGCTGTCTCTGATACACCCATCCCGATTACCCCAGTCACTGTATCTAAGAAATGCAAATAGAACAAACAAATCTCTTTTGGAGTTTAGAGGTATATATGATAAAACTTTGTCCCACATACATTGGACATATATATTATCAGGTTAGATTAGTCTTTTGAAAAATACATTGTGGTGGATAAAATGTAAGGTCACCAAAGAGAGTTAAGGTTTTAAATGAGATTGGCAGCAACTACTGTAATGAATTTGAACATGCTGGAGATTATGTGGGTTGTATAGGATAGAATAGGTTTAATTTAAACTGGAAAAATCATTTGATAATTTGGACTTTTTGAAGAAGAATATAGCGTCAGGATAGTAAGAAGATCCATCCATAACCTGTGTTACTCAGGCGAAACAATTTTGTTCACTAGAAGTCAGGAGAATTTGAAGTGCTTCCTACAGATCAAGGTCATTACCCTTCAATATAGATTGCATCTTAAACACAAGAAAACAAAATTTCTCACCAGTGAGCCTATGGACAATATCATGACAGATGGAGAAAAGATAAAAGATGTCAATGGTTTATCTTACTTGGACTTGCAACTAACATCGTTTGTACCAACAGTCAAATAACCAAAAGATGTGTTGTATTGTGAAAAGCTGTTCTCAAGGACTGCTTCAGAAAAATAAAAAGCAGAAATGTCAGTTTAAAGATTTAAACAGGCAGGGTCATAGTATTTTCAACATCTCAAAGTTGTACAGTAACTAAGGATGACAGCAGAAATGTTGATACCTTTGAATTATGGTGTTGGAGAAGAATACTGAATAACCCATGGTTTGCCAAGAGAACAAATGGATTTGGTCTAGGGAAAGTGAAATCATTATGTTCTCTAGAGGCAAGAGTAGTGTAGTGAAAACCCATCTCACATACTTTAGTCATGTTTTCAGTAAGGCCAGACCTTGGAGAACAAAATCAGTTTTAGAATTGGAGGATCAGTGCAAGAGGGGAAGATCTTCAGCAAGAAGGATTGCCACAGGGACTGTGACAATGGGCTCCAGTTTATCAGACAAGGTGAGGCTGGTTTAAGATAGGAAAAAGTTCAGATTCATTGTTCATAGGGTCACTATAAGCTGTAATTGACTCAATGTCACATAACATCAACTACCACAATACATTTGAGGATGAGGTTGTGAGGGTGATGCAGGACTGGACAAGATTTATGTCTCTTATTTATAGGTTGTTGTGAGTAGTAGTCAATTCAAAGGCACCTAGGAACAATTAAAAGAAAACATTCTTGGGTGGTACAAGTGTTTTTTGAACAACTGCTAACCTGAAGTTAGTTCTAATTCAGCTAGCAACATTAGAAAAAAAGGCCTGGTAGTCTGCTTCCATAAAGATTACAGCCTAGGGAACTGTGGAGTAGCTTGCTTTTATATAGACAATAATTTCAATTGTTTGGTTTTGCTTTCAGTTAAATAGTAATATCTAACTGTTGATTTCCTTTTCAACTTTCAATAATATGTAAAAGATAACAGGTATTCATAAAATTAGTTATAAATTATATATGCTTTTTGGTGAGATATCTGTTTCTTTGTGTCTGTTTCATGGTTTTTAATTCTTTTAGTGTAATTTCTTTTGAATTACACAAAGGTATGACATGATAAGGTATAAAAAATAAAAAAAAAACATTTAAAATACCAATACAAATGTATTATTTTTATAATTATCCTTATTAGTTTATTTTATAGTGTTGGCTTTCATTGAAGATGGACTTTTAAAGAGAATATATGTGTATGTTGTGGTTTACCACACCATCACTGGGGGAGTATAAAAGATTAGGTGCTGATGGTCACAGTCATTCTCAGAAAGCTCATCTTCAACATCAAACCAAATCCACCACCCCTGTCAAAATGAGCTACTACTATGGCAACAACTATGGTGGCCTTGGCTATGGCTTTGGAGGCTTCGGTGGCCCGGGCTAGCGCTATGACTCTGGCTACGGTCTTGGTGGCTATGGTGGTTATGGCTATGACTACTTTAGTACCTCTTTCTTGAATATCAATCCTATGGGTTTTACTGAAAATATTTTTTCCCCTTGAGTATCTGTTCTTGAGCCAAAATTTGTCCCCAAAGTTGACTAATTTTACTAAAGCAGTATTATTACTATACAGCATCCCTCTTAATATTTTTCCATGATAAAATGTGGGTTTATTTATAAATAAATATTTCTGTGAAGTTGTGAATATTGTCTCATGGATTTTGTAAATGTATCTTCCTAATTGTAAGCTTTATTATATATGAATAATATATTTTCCTGTAGAATTATTTGCTACATTGTTTTTAATCTTATAAAGTCTTAGCCAGTAGAACCTTTTTTTTTTTAAATGTGGTATTTGATTTAGTGATACTCCTCCCTCCCCACCTTGAGATAAGTCTACTCAGACATTTTTAGTTCTTCTTTGTACTTTTGGAAGTCCATGGAATATCCAGTACTATTCTTCAACACTACAGTTCAAATGCCTCAATCCTTCTGTAATCCTCCCCCCCCCCAACTGTTCAAGTTTCAGATGCATAGGAAGCAGTTGAAAAATACCATGACTATAATCAAGCTTACCTTGAACTTTAAACTGATGTCTCTCAGACACACAAATACATGTTTACACACACACACATGAATTCATCATCCCTTCTGTAGTAGAAAGATGATCAATCTCCTCTTCTAAAGATTTGCATCTTTGACAATTAGATTGAAGGCAATTATAAATTAGAATCAACTTGACAACACTGGATTTGAATTAAAAGTTGATTGTGAAACACAATTTCTATACCTTTTCCAAGTAAGGTAGAGTACTGTTATTTATTTCTCATCTAAACCTTGAAAAGGGAATTTTGTTGGCTTAGTGGCAAGGATTTGTGCTGCCAATTTGAAGGCACATTATTTGAGTCCACTAGATGCTGCCAAGACTGATGGGCAATCTCCCCCCATCTGATTTACTGCCTTGGAAAACCCCCTGGACGGTCTGCTGTTAGTTGGTTCCTATGCAGGAAGATACAGTAAACCATTATAATGAAATGTGAAAAGAGCTAGAGTCCAAAAATCAAAGGGGCTGAACTTGCTCAGTCTTTCTTAAGCTGAAGGAACTGAAGAACAAATTCAAGCCTTGAGTTGCAGTACTTAAGGATGCTTTGGGCAGAATATTAAATGATACAGGAAGCAATAAAAAAATGGAAAGAGTTTACAAAGTCCTTGTACCATATGGAATTGGGGACACAGAAGAATTTCATGAATCAACATATAAGCAAGAGCCTCTGGTGATAAAGGAAGGAGTTCAAGAAAGAATTGGCAAAAAATAAGACTCCAAGAATTTATAGAATACGAATTGACATATTTCAACAAACAGATCCTGCCCTGATGTACTCACTAAGTCGTTGCAATACAACTGGAAGACAACTACCTAGCCAATTGAATGGAAGAAATCTAAATTTGTTCCCATTCCAAAAAAAGGTGACCCAAGAGAGTGCATAAATTATCAAACAATATCATCAATATCACATGCAAGAAAGATTCTGCTGAAAATTATCCAAAAACAACTGGAACAGCACATCAACAAAGAACTGCCAGAAGTGCAGGCTGGATTTAGAAGAGTCCGTGGTACTAGCGATATTATAGATAATGTCAAATGGATCTTGGCTGAAATCAGAACGTTCCAGAGGAAAGTTTATCTGTGTTTCATTCACTGTGTGGGTCACAACAAACTATGGCTGACTCTGAGAAGAATGGGAATCCCAGAACACATGATTGTGCTTATACAAAACCTATGCTTGGGCCAGGAGGCAGTCGTCAGAACAGGGGAAGGAAACACTCCATAGTTCAGAATTGTGAAGGGTGTACACCAAGGATTTTTCCTATCTCCATACCTTTTTAATCTATATGTGGGAAGATAATCCAGGAACTGGGGCTCTAAGGGGAGAAATGTGGTATCAGGATTGGAGGAAGATTGTCCAACAATCTGTGTTATGCAGATGACACAACCCTGGATGCTGTGACTGAGGATGACCTGAAGTGCTTGCTTCAGAAGGTCAAGGACTGCAGCCTTCAATATGATTGAAGCTCAACATCAAGAAAACAAAGACTCTCACTACTGATCCCATTGGAGCATGGTTGGTGAAGAGATCGCGATAGTTTACAATTTTAGTTTGCTTGGCTCCACAGTCAACACTCTTGGTACCAGCAGCCAGTAAATTAAAAGACAAATTGCCTGGGGAAAGTCTGCTGTCAGAGACCTCTCCAAAGTACTAAAGATCAATGATGTCAGTCTGGAGACTAAGGTGTACCTGATAAAGGCCATGATCTTTGCAATTACTTGCTATGTATTGGAAAACTGGACAATGACTAGGAACTATAGAAGAATAATTGATGCCTTTGAGTTGTGGTTCTGGAGAAGAGTCTTAAATATATCATGGACTGCTAGATGAAGAAATAAGTTTGTCCCAGAGAGGGTGATAACAGGCTGCTTTTTGGAGGCAAGGATTCTGAAGCTTCATCTCACATACTTTGGACATATTGCAAGGCGAGCCAGTCCTTGGAGAAGGAAATCACGCTTGGGAGGGTGGAGGGACAGCGCAAGAGAGGAAGACCCTCTATGAGGTGGATTGATTCAGTGGCTGGGGTAATGAAGGTAGGTGTACTGGAGACAATAAGATTGGCACAGGATAGAGTAAGGTTTAGAACTATTGTACATAGGGTTAATATAAGTGTAGGCAACTCAACAGCACATAAAAATAACAACAACTTAATAGTACATTGCAACATATAAGCCTTGAATGTAATTACGTTGAAAACCATTTCTTTGCATTGTCCCTCATATTAAGGTTAGTTATTGGTTCCATATTTTTGTTATAATGCCATCAAATAAACTATAACCTATAGTGGCGATGAACAACAAATCTGAAGTTTTTCCTGTCTTACATCATCTTCACCATCTCTGACATGCTCAAATCCATTGTTGTTGTTGTTGTTTAATGCCGTCGAGTAGTAGACGACGCATAGTGACCCTATGAACAAACAGCCTGAGCACTGTTCGTACATAGAGTTTCCGGAGGCAAGCCATTTCGGAAGTGGATGCTGCTCCTGCTTCCAGGCTTGATTTAGTCGGGAAGCTCCAGCCAACACTGTCCACCATGGGTGCCCATTACCGTGATTGGCACGTCACTGTCACAGTCTTCAGCATCACAGCAACCATGAGTTACCTTTGTACAGCAACGCACAGACCAGTGCTATACCACCTAGAAGAATGTTTGACAGGAAGACAATTTGAACCTGGCCCAAGGGCTGCAGGTCTGAGGGCCCTTTGGGGTTAAGGCCACCTCCTGGTTCAAACCCTAGGCCCAGGCTGGCTAGCCTCACTCCAGGGACAGAGCAAACCTGCACGTCAAACACATTCCCGGAAAAGCAGTCGACTCCAAAAGCTTGCCACGATTCCTGCAATCCCACCACCATGCTCCTTCCTTCTGGCAAGGAGAGCTTCCCAAGAGCCTGGGTGCCTGGGAGGAGCCAGCCAAAACCAGGAATAACATGGCCACTTCTTTCCCAGCTGCCTTGGGTTTAAGGCCACCTCCTGGTTCAAACCCTAGGCCCATTGTTGTTACCGTAAAATACAAGATATCTTGTGACAATTTTTCTTTCTTTTTCTGACTTTCAGTATTTCCTAGCATATCTTTTTCCAAGGCTGGCCCCTCTTGGCAACTGGTACAAAACACGTGAGGTAAATTTTCACTATACTCTCCTCTTAGAAATATCTTAGTTGCACTCTCTCTAAGAACAATTTGTTTGTTTTTTGGAAATCCATGAGATATTCACTAATTTTGACCAGCATCACAATTCCATGGTATTGATTCTTCTTTGTACATTGTCCAACTTTCAGATGCATAGGATATAATTATTTCCCAAACCTCTGTTTCTGTTATAGTTGAGCTTAAGTAACATAATAAAAAGAATATGGCTAAACTAGAAGCCTAGGTTTAGTAGAATATAACACCTTGAACAGGGTGACTATTTGGAGGAATGAAAAAATAAGAGTATTAATATAATCTAGTCCTGCTGGATATCTTATTACTACAATTCCAATGATAGTCCTTGCATTTATTAATTTTCTATTTCTTTATACAGATTTTCCATTTATGCTAATAATTATTGCATAAAAATTTTCTCTTTTGTCACAGTATTCTGGATAAAAACATGGAATAACTGATTATTTGTCAACCACAGGAAAATGTTTAAAAACCTTTCCTACACTGGAAACATATTTCTCAGTCTTCAGAAATATTTTTTAAAACTTTTTCAACACTGTCTACATTTACATCTTGAGTAGTCTTGCCTCTCTGTTTTAGTTAAAGCAATTTTCTTTTAATGAGTCTTCATACTTCAATGTGGATTGCACCTTAACATCAAGAAGACAAAAGTCCTTATCACTAGGCCACTGGGAAACATCATGATAGATGGAAAAAGGATCAAAACTACTACTGACTCATCTTTCTTGAATCCGCAATCAATCCTGAAGATACCAACATCCCAATAGCTGAAAAAAGATTGAACAGATATGTCTTGGAAAGGGTGCAGCCAGCGTGCTCCTTCTAGGCAGAGATGGCTAAATTTTCTCTTTAATACTTTGGCCATTTTGTTAGAAAGACCATTCCTTGAAAAAGAATACCTGGCTTAGAAGGGTGGATGGTCAGCAAAAGAGAGGAGGGCCCCTGTCGAGCGAGATTGACACGGTGACTGCCGCAACAGGCTCGAGTGTATCAGAGATAGTGAGGATAGGACAGGATTCAGGCCTAGTGTTTGTAAAATCACTGTGAGTCTTACTCGATTCAAAGGTACCTAATAACAACAGCAATTTTCTTTCATCTGGTAAAAACCTATTAAAGTTTTATAAACCATCCCATTTCAAATCTTCTCCAGAACTTCTTTTTTCAGGAAAATCCAGTTTCCTGAAACTTATCCTCCTTTAAATAGTTCTCAAGTAATTTTAACTTCCATTTTTTAAATTTCTGTATATTTATCATTACACATTCACATACAAAGACAATGCATGGAAAGGGAAACACAAGCATACACACACACATATCACTTACAAGCAGAGTGAAATATTATAAAATGTTATTTCTAATGGTATAAAATAATCACATTTTCACATATATGACTTTTAAAAAACTTATTCGTTTATTTCTTTCAGTTTTAGGGTTTTTTAAAATTAATTTTAATGAAGGTTTACAGAGACTTTGAATTTCCATTCATTCATTGTTGCAATTTCTCCCTGCCTACCAACCCCCACCACAATTCACTCTTCTCTTGAAAAGTTAAAGAAAAATTCTTTTATTGTTATACAAACCCTCCCTCCAAGTCCACTCCATTATGCAGCCTTCATTCTGCACTCCTATCATGACAATAATACCTAATCATATATCCCTTTTAAACAGTTCTCTCCCTCATCTGTTTCAATGCAATATAAGTTATTTATCGCCTCTTTCTCAGTCACCTCCCAACCCCAGTGTCAGTCCCATTGTACAACAGTGGCACTAGGCAGTATTAGTCCTTTTGTGACAGATATTTCACTGAGCATAACGTCCTCCAGGGTCATCCATTTAGTATAATGTTTCAGGAGGTCCTTTTTTTTTCAATGTAGCATAGTATTCCATTGTGTGAATATACCAAAAGTTCTCTCGCCATTCATTTGTAGAAGGAAACTTGGGTTGTTTCCAACTCTTTGCTATTGTGAACAAAGTCACAATAAACATGGATGTGCATATATCTGCTTGAATGGTGATTATGGTTTCTTTAGAGTATATTCCCAGGAGTGGAATTGCTGGGTTATAGGGTTATACGGTAGTTTTTCTTTCATATTGATAAAATCAATTCGAGATTCAACAAGCCTGTGGTCTAAGTCTAAATAGTTTATTTAGTCTGTAATAAATGTGTGTGTGTGTGTGTGTGTGTGTGTGTGTATTACAGATTTATAACAAAGTATAAGATAAATATACACATAGTAGAGACACAAAGTTCTTGGCTTTCTGCAGCAGATATTTCAACCCTTCTTCAGTCTCAACAAGTAAAGTGGTATCATTTGCATAACCTAACCTTTTACAAAGAAGCCTAGGGAATTCAATAAAGGAAGATGATAGCCTTTTGAATAAATGACATTATAATTGTTCTTATGTGTTGTTGAGTTGCTTGAGACTCATAGCATTCCTACGTACAACAGCTCTGAACCCTGCTCTATCCTGAGCCAATTTCATTGCCTCCAACACACATACCCCCATTACCAGTCACTAAGTCAATCCATCTCATCAGAGTCTTTCTCTCTTGTGTTGTCCCTCCACTTTTCCAAGAATGATGTTCTTCTCTAAGGACTGATCTCTCCTGGATACATGTCCAAAGTATGTTAGACAAGCTTCAGTATTTAGATATATAGATATTGTTGTTGTTGTTGTTATATGAAATCGAGTCACTTGCAACTCATAGCGACCCTATATACAAGAGTCCTAAATGCCATTCTATCCTATGCCAACCTCGCCGTCTCAAACACACTTATTCCCACCACTCCACTCAAAGAATTTATCAATCTCATTGAGGATCTTCCTCTCCTGTGCCGTCCCTCTACTCTCCCAAACATGATGTCCCTCTCTAAGGACCAGTCCCTCCTTGCAACATGCCCAAAGTATGTCAGAAGAAGCTTCAGAATCCTTGTCTTCAAGGAGAAGCCCAGTTTCACCCTCTCCAGGATAAACCTGTTTGTTCTCCTAGCAGTCCATGGTATATTCAACACTCTTCTCCAGCACCACAGCTCAAAGGCATCAATTCTCTTTCTGTCATTCCTAGTCACTGTCCAACTCTCCCATGCATAGCATGTAATTGCAAAGACTATAGCCTGAATCAGGCTCACCTTAGCCTCCAGCCTGATGTTGTTGCTCTTCAATACTCTTGAGAGGTCCCTCAAAATTGACTTTCCCAATGCAATTCATCTGATTTCCTGGCTGCTGTTACCAAGAGTGTTAACTGTGGAGCCAAGTAAACTAAAACTGTTAACTATCTCAGTCTGTTCACCATCCATACTGATGCTGCCAGTTGGCCCAGTGGTGAGAATCTGTTTTCCTGACGTTGAGCCTCAATCCATATTGGAGGATGCAGCTCTTGCTTGACCTTCTGCAGCAAGCACTCCAGGTCCTCCTCAGATATAGATATAAATTAGATAGATAGATAGATAGATAGATAGATAGATAATAGATAGATGATACACACACACACAAAAAAAAAAACAACCAAACTTAGACTCAGACTTTATACATTGTGAATAAATTAACTCAATGGGATGGTATTGTTGTTGAATACTGTCAAGTCAGATTCAACCAATAGGTGATCCTCCAGTGAATTTTCAGAGGCAATAAATTTCATGGCAAGAGACAGCCTATATTCTCTCACAGAGCATTTGGTGGATTAGAATGATGTACCTTTGGGCTAACAGCACAATTCCTTACTACTAATCTACCAGAGTTTTAAAATGGATCATAACTAGAGAATAGAACTATGTTAACCTTGTTGACGGGAAAGACAATATATAATAAGGAGGAGATCCAAATAAAATGATCAAGGCAAAAGAAAAGCACACAAATTAAAACAGCATATATAAATTCTGCAATAATAGTAGTAATAATCTACAAATGAATAAGAAAAAAAAAAGAACCATAGCAGAACCAGTATGAAAAGGTCACACTACTACTCACAACAAGTGTTGATATTAGGTGGCATCGAGTTGACTACACATCATAGACACCTGTTCTGTATCATCTTCACAAACTCAACTTATTTGAACCCATTGGTAAAGTCACTGTGTCAATCTATCTTATTGAAGATCTTTATCTGACCCTCCACTTTTCCCAGAATATTGTCTTTTTCAAGGACTAGCACTTCTGACAACATACTCTAAATATGTATTTCCCCATAAGTTCCTCTAAGGAGCAACCTAGTTGTACTTACTTTAAGATTTGTTTGTTCTTTTGGCAGTCCATGGCATATTTGGTACTTATTTTCAGCACCACATTCAAAGACTTCGATCCTTGTCACTTTTATTAATTTTCCAACTTTCAGATGCATAGGAAGTAATTGGAAAGGCCATGACTTAGATCAGGCGCACTGTCGTCTTTAAATTTATATCCTAGCTTCTTAGAACTTTGGAGAGGTATTTGATAATATATTTTTCCAATGCAACACATCTTTTGATTTCTTGATTGCTGATACCAAGGATATCGATTATGCATTCAGGTGAAATAAAGTAACTGACAACCTCAATGTTCTTTTCTTCTATTCTGATGTTGTCACTTGGTTCAGGAGAGAGGATTATTGTTTTATTGATGTTGAGCTGTAACAGTAGCTATAGTCTACAAATGGATAAGAAATTCACAGAAAGAGATCCAGTATGACAAAGCAAAGAGTTTAATCCCACGAATGTATCAGGTCTGGCAGACATATTTGTATGTATATATTTACAAACGTTGTAACTGTACCAATGAATATGGTGAAGTGTACAGAATTTAAATTGATGAGAATTTACCCATGGACAAAAACCAGGAGGAAATGAATTGCTGGGCTTGGGGTTGCAGGATCATTGTCTCCAGGTCTATCAAGTCAATTGGACAATATTGTTCATGTCTTGCTTTTACTTCAATGAGTAGCAACTTTAAAAATGTCTAGCATGTCTTAAAACCTTATAAGTATCCTTATAATAGGTAACTATTGTCTGCTTTCCATCTAAGCACAGAATAATAAAGAAAATCAAAGGCACAGGGGAGCAATTATCTTAGAACTAATAGATCAAACAAACCTCGACTTTTATGATATTGAAACCAGAAGAACTAGATCATGGCTGGATGGGTACCACTAACCACTCTGAAAGAAATTCCAGTAGAAAATACTAGGACTGTGGGAGATACATGTATATAGGAAATGCTCACAGTCATTAAATTAGAATAAAGTGATCAGGCTTACTTGTCTGATGGAGATTGGTAAATACCTCTAATCTCCTCCAATATCACCATAGTCTACTCCAACCCCACTCTGATCCCCTATAATTATGACTCTTATTCATCTTTCAAACATGGACTGAATTTTCCCCATGACTCAGCATGAAGCCTAACAATAAACAAGATTATAATGAGAACGATAGTATAAGGAAGTACGCCAAATAGTAGAGAACCAATAAAGTGAACAGCACCACCAGGTATGTGTGCACCCCTTAGAACAAGCAACCATACAAGATTAAAAGGTAGAATTGGCCTAAGGACAAAGTGCAAAAGTCAAGAAGGGGTGGGGAAGAAGGATGAGAGGACATGGAAAGCACAAGAAGGAAGGAAGATGAATGCTAGTACATTGTGGGAATGACAATCAATGATATGAAACAAACTACACATAAATATTGAAAGGAAAAATATTAGCTATATTAATCAGAAAGTGCTTAAATGTTTATCTTACTTCTTTTTAAGATTAGTTTCACCCAGAAATAGAAACATATATTTTTATTATAGTCATAATTTT
>NW_006399801.1:18205154-18226405 GCF_000299155.1 Elephantulus edwardii
TAGATTTTCTTTCTCTTTTTTAAAGAAACCGAATATTTTGTTAATTTTTGCAATCAAACCCATATAGATAAAGTATTACATATTTAATACAGTGTTACTCCTGTACAAATGGGAAAATAAATTCAATATTTCTAGATCAATGTGGCTGTTAAATTCTGTACACAACACAGTACAACTCAGATTCATTTTTCATTTTCCAAAGTTGACAGCACAGCTAAATTTTCCAAAAATTAAAATAAACGTATATAGTGCTTGGCTAGTGGATAGAAATGCTCCACATGAGGCCAGCAAGTGAAAGCTCCGCTTGCAGCCTGCACATACTCTTTGGGCCATTTTGTAAAGAATCTTCAGCAGGATTTTGCTTATAAAGAAAGACAAAAGATGACTGACCCTAGCATCACAAGGAGCTCACCTCTGCACAACCTGCCTTCAGATAACCTTGGTTTGAGTATTTGTTCCACTGTCTTTTTTACTTTTTCAACCTTGAGCATATCTGTTCATCACTCTGCAACCGCCTTCTCCATTTGTGGACGGGCCAAGTAATATAACTGTAAGTAACACCTCCAAAGCCCTTTTCTTTGTTACTCACAAGTTTTTTCTCTCTAGGTGTGCTTCCTTTCCTATAGGTAACCTGAACACCGAGTTTTGTTCCAGAGCCTGAACCCTGAACCCAGTTCCAGAGATAGCAGGGAAATATAACTGCTAGCTAAGGAAGTGGATGGAAGCTCAAAGTTCAGCCAGCCACTCCCACTAGACTCACCTACACAAACTTCTTGTAGTCCAGAGGGCAGAAAACATCATGAACATTTCTTATAACTAAACAGAGGGTATACAGCCTCAAATCAAGATACCAGTAAAGTGTTCAAGTGAGCTCCCCTACCCCTTCATCTCAACACCCCTGTTCAGCATGACGCAGTCAGAGAATCTGTACCCCTACTCCCAAGTGGAAAACCAACAAATAGAAAAAGACACTCCCTTAGTAAAAAAAAAAAATCACCATTGGACTATGTTCAAAATTATTCTACCTTTTTTGGAGTCCCTGCTGGATCTTTTTCATTCCTATATCCACTCCCTCCATCCACCAAACTGTTCAACCCCTGTTTTCATCCCTATCCATCCTCATCCTTCTGCTCCTATCTCTTACCCCCTTGGATCTCCATATATAATTTTCTGTTTTTACCAAAAAATTACTTTTTTGTAAAAAAAATTATGTGTGTGTGTGTGTGTGTGTGTGTGTGTGTGTGTGGTGGGATGGGAGCAGTGGGGGCGGAGTAGTGGGTGCAATACACACACACACACACACACACACACACACACACTAAAGGCCAGTCGCAGTGTGTTATGAATCAATAGTAGCAACAGCTTTTCCAGGTTCTGTAGTCATAGTAACAAAAATAAGAGACATGCAGCATATTCTTTTTTTTAAAGTGCAAAATAAAACCTCAGAAAACAGGAAATTTCTGTTATTGTTGTGGCACATGGGACCATTTTGTGGTTTTAAGAAGTCAATTTTTTAGTCATTTTTTTAATGATCTTCAGCAGTATTTTGTTTGCATGTCATATCATTGATATTGTTTGATGATTTCCACATTCAGTTGGATCACTTTTCTTGGAAAGGGGAACAAATATAGATATCTTCCAACCTACTGGCCAGACAGCCATCTCTCAAATTTCCTGGTATAGATGGGTGAGTCCATTCAAGGATGTATCTGTCAATTGGCTCCAGTTCATACAGTATTTCCTGAAATTTTTCCATGTCAATCATGTTTTCTGGTACAGTGACTGAATATTCCCTCCATCCTCTCTTTTTTAAAATATTTTCTTTCCTTTTTTTAATTTTATACCTCTTTATTTATAAAGTTCAAATACATTGTTTTTCTATCTTCTTTTGATGCTTTCTGTGTCATTAAATATATTGTCCACAACATCTTTCAATATTGTGACACGAGACTTAAATTTTTTCAGTCCTTTTAGCTTGAGAAATGCAAAGTGAGTTCTTCCTTTTTTTTCTTCTCCAATTCCAGCTCTCTGCACATTCCATTATAATACTTTGCTTTGTCCTTCCAAGCTGCCCTTTGAAATCTTTTGTTCAGCTCTTTCACTTCAGCAAGTTGCAAGGAGAGATTCCTTGGAGAAGGACATGATGCTCAGAAAAGCAAAGGTTTGGTGGAGAGGAGGACCCTCACCCATGTAAAGGCATATGGTTTGACTATATTAGCTTTCCTAAGGGAGAAAGATGCAAAGTATCTTTTTGTGTTATTTACAGCTTCTGGAAATTTGCTTGAGGGTGAGCTATAAATCAGTTAAAAAGGAATCTAACAAAGCCTTGACAGGCAAATCAGGAGAGCTGACCACCCCACTTATATGCTTGGTGCTTTTAAATCTTTGGTGACATTCTGCTATGACTATGGCAATATTGAGTTGTCTAGTAGAGAAAACAGAGATCTTCAAACAATATTCATTGAAGAATTAACTAATTTGCAGAAGAATTTTCTAACCCAATCAGCATGAAGTTTAGTTTTAGGATGTGAAGAAAGGGTTTTAAGGACAGTGAGGAAAATTCTATCTAAATAATTCTTAGTGATTGGTTAAAGCAAAATGTTTTCATTTTGAAGAAGGTATTATGAACACCAGGAAAGACAATTTATCTGATACAATGGCATATTTATTTCTTCATGATCAATGGTTGAGTCAGAAGGCCTTTTAATATTTAAACTGTCAAAAACCAGTCTAGTCAAATTTGAGTGTCTTAATCTCTTGAGAAAGATCTGACTTAATCTACAAGGCATAAATTTTGGACAGCTTTAAAAATAGTTCTGGAAAAATAGCAAATCTTTGCAAAGATTGGTTGTTCTTGTTGTTTTTTGTCACTGTACAGTATAAACTGATTCATAACTGACCACCCAGCAGGTTTCAAGAGGCAGTTGATAGTAAGGGAGGAGAGTGCCCACCTTCTTCACACAGAGCAGCTGCTAGATTCTGACCCTGTGCCTTTGAGATTGCAGTGCAGTTTCTCGTCACTAGGCCTCCAGTGATCTCTGAGATTGTTGCTGTTGTGGTTAGGTGTTGTTAAGTCCATTGTGACTCATGGAAACACTATGAGATCAGCCAACACAAATAGTTTAAATGCTAATGTTTGGTAAACCTATAACCCATATACTTCACTTTTTTATCTTAAATAAAATTTTATTTTTTTTTATTTTAAAGAACATTTACAGAGTAGATTTTTATTCATTCATTCATTGCTGCGCATTTTATTCCCTCCCTCCCTTTGCCTTCCTCCAGTTCAATTTTTTTTTAAATATCCTTTCATTGTTGCACAGTAACCTATCTTCCCTCCCTCCTCCCAGTCCTCTTTGCAATGTTATACCTCTTATTCTGGATTGTTGTTGTACATATAATGCCTAATAATATATTCCTTTTAGATACTTCTTTCTTTCATCTGTTTCAATATTTATTGTTGCGTTGTACACAATAGCAAAGATGTGGAAACAGCCCAAGTGCTCATTAATAAAGGAACAGATAGAGAAGTTGTGGTATATTTACACACTGTAATATTATGCAGCACTGAAAAACAAGGAATTTATGAAATACTATACAAAATTAGTGACCCTAGAGGATATTATGCTGAATGAAATATCTCAGTCACAAAGGGACAAATACTGCATAATGCCACTGTTATAAAACAGGACATAAAGGTTAGGGGAAACTCATGCTCGCTTCGGCAGCACATATACTAAAACTGGAACGATACAGAGAAGATTAGCATGGCCCCTGCGCAAGGATGACACGCAAATTCGTGAAGCGTTCCATATTTAAAAAAAAAGGTTAGGGGAAACTAAGAAAAAAGGTGATAAATAATGTGTACGACATTGGAACAGACAAGAGAGAACAGTATAAAAGGAATATATGATTAGGTATTATTGACATAAGCCCAGAATAAGAGCTACATGGTAAAATGGACTAGGTCGGGGGGAGCTGTATAACAATGAAAGATTTTCTTTTTCAAAGATAAAAGAGAACTGAGGGTGGGGGGAGGCAGGGATAAAAATATGCAGTAATGAATAATG
This sequence comes from Elephantulus edwardii, assembly GCF_000299155.1. Lineage (NCBI taxonomy): Eukaryota > Metazoa > Chordata > Mammalia > Macroscelidea > Macroscelididae > Elephantulus > Elephantulus edwardii. The sequence continues at coordinate 18,209,225 of NW_006399801.1, forward strand.
GAACCCAAGTTGTCTCTAAACTTTTATTTGAAAAAAAAGAATAGAGTAAAACTTCCCCTTAGGGTTCTTAAGATTCATCAAACGAAAGGTCTGATGGTTTGTTCCCAAAACTAACAGACATTGAAAATCCTATGGACACTCTGATCCAGACAAGAATCATCAAGGATAAAAGTAGATATAATTCACTTTTTTAATTGACTTTTAGTACTGAAGAGCAAAGATGTCAGTCTAAGACTAAAGTGCACCTAATCCAAGCCATGGCCTTCACAATTACTTATTATGCATCAGAGAGCTGGACAATGTCTAAGGGTGACAGAAGAAAAATTGATGCCTTTGAGTTGTGGTGCTGGAGAAGAGTCTTAAACATACCATGAATATCCAAGGGGGGGAAAAAAGATCTGTTTTGGAGAGAGTGAAACCGATTTTATCCTTGTAGGCTAGGATTTTGAAGCTTTGTCTCACATACTTTGGACGGGTGGCCAGGGATCACTGGTCCTTGCAGGAGCCACTGGTCCTTGGCTAAAGATATCATGCTAGGAAGGGTGGAGGAATGGCTCAGGAAAGGAAGACCCTGAATGAGATGGCTTGATACAATAACAGGGGCAATGTGGTAGATGTATGGTTTTCAATGAGACTGGCTCAGGACAGGGTAAGCTTCTGAGCTATTGTACATAAGGTTACTATGAGTCACTGGCAACTTGACGGCAAACAGCAACAACAACATATAACACTGAGTACCTGATATTATTATTTTTTATTATATAAAAATATTACAGAGAGCTCTTACTGTGTAGTCCAATGATAGTTGTATTGATAACGCAAGGAGGGCAGTCTCTGGCTCTTTGGATTCACCAGCATCACTGAGGAGAAAAATGAGCACTCCCCTCTCAGGCAGTTTACAGTCTGAGAAACCAGTCGAAGGTCAGTTTACTTGACTGACTTATAGATTTTCTTTCTTGCCTGCCTGTTTGCCTTCTTTCCCCTTTCCTTCTTCCATTCTTTCCCTTTCCTTTTTTCCAGTCTTCTTTTCTTTTTTCATCCTATCGGGCACCTAGTTATCCTGGCAGCAGCAATTACAACAAGGAACTTGAACACAACAAAAGAGTCTGAGCTATGTTGTCGTGATTGTATACCATTGAGTCAGAACATATAGCTGACCCTTCAATAGGTTGTAAGAGGCAGTAAATCACATGCGAGGAGAGTGACTACCCTTCTCCACCTGATAGGTTTGAATTGTGGGATTTGGGAATTATGGCACAATTTCTTCCCAGTTAATAACCAGAGCTTCCTGGCATAGGATGAAGCAATGTGTCCCTTGTGGCATGTACAAAGCTTTATGAGTTGGAGCTGATTAGACGGCACCTAAAAGAAATGACAAATAAAATATAATTGGTGCTTCAGTAACCACTTAATTTTGTCTTGTTAGGTGCTGACCAACTTAAAATCAAAATTACCACATGTGTCACACTAAAGATGTCCCATAGAGTTTTATAGGCTACAATCTGCTTGCGAGAGGATTATTACATCTTTCTGCCACGTTGCTGCTGGGTGGGTTCAAACTGCTAACCTTTTGGTTAGCAGCCAAAAACTCAACAATTACACGACTAGGGATTCTTAATAATCACCTGTAAATATTACACTACTATGAAAGAAATACTTTGTTCCCTTCTGGATACATGGAAAGTCTATGATAGGTCTTAGTACTTTTATTACATTTTTTTAAATATAGAAGAAATAATAGAAATAATATAAAAAGAAATGCTTTCTCCTTATTACACAAAAATAAAACAAAAATACTAAATGACGATGTTAATTGCCTATTTTAATTCTCATCTCAAAATTTCTTATTTTATATTTAACAAAAAATGTTAAGACATCATCTAGGTAATAAATTCTAAAATACAACATGAGATCTAACTCAAGCTGAAATTGGTTGTCATTGATTTGGGGGCTACAAATTATATCCTTACTTATCCGGCTTCCTCAGACCAACTGGTTGATTAAAAATGTCAGAGAAGTGTCTCTTTTGAGTTAGCAGCATTACTCCTTATAGACTAGATGCCTCCAGGGTCCTCCATAATATGAGACAGACTTTGAAATTAGAGTGACATAAATTTTTATAAGTTATGAAACAATTGCTTTCTTATGTTGAATTGATTGAAATTGGTTATACTATTGCAACTTCATTGACACGAGTAGTACCTTTAAAACCAAAAAAGTATTACTAAAAACAACCCAAACAAACACATAAAGATGGTAGGTAGTCACTCCCATCTGTAAGTTTGCTCTACCATTTGTTATGAGGCATAAGCTATATCATTGATAGTTAAATATTAGCATAGTCATCCACGGTGTACAGGTTATGATGTAATTCCCAGACTAATAGAATATGAAGAAAAATCTGGTAATTTATTTCTGAAAATTGGACAATTATACTTTATGGATGACAATAGGTTATTATCCACTATAGAGCTGAATAAGAATTCATCCCACCAATAGGAAGACACTATAAGAATAATGGACTGAAAAATATCAAAGATTATAAAGGTGGATTAGAGTAGGTAATTGGAGTGTCAGAAACCTTGAGAATTGGGTTTTCTAGCAGTCGTGTTAGGCTCCATCAGGAAGGCATGGTCTCCAGCTACCTTCACTGCAGACAGATTATCTTGAAAATAATCAACAGTGTTGGGACCAATATAAGAGAATGCTTTTCACACTGGAGGGATAGTAGTGGAAGGACTGTAAAGACATTGAAAGACTGTGGTGGAGAGAGTGTGAAGAGACTATGGTACTGCTGTAAAGTCTGTGGCAATGTGTAACCAAAGGAATACTGGAGATAAAGGCCACAGTTAAAGATTTTTACTTGCTGGATGATTGAAAGAAAAGCTGACTTTTAACTACTCTGAGATAAAGTGTGCTGGATAACTGAGGAAACCAGAGGTTTCTTGTATCTGTGCTGTTGAACTGAACCTAGATTTTCACTGGTTGACTAAGAAGCTGTCTGAACTAATTGAGAAATTGTGTCTTGCTGTTAAATTGACTTGGGGCTTCTGGACTAAACCTTAACTTGCATTGTGTGATATTCATTATCTCCTCTACTCTCCAAGCTATTTTTCTAGTTAACTTGACAATTGTGAAGTAAAATCTGTGAGTCTTGCAATGAACATCAGAAATATTGATTTATTGATAGAAAGAGGTTCAGAAACATGGAGAGAGGGTGGCATTTCTGACCATGTGGCTAATTTGGCACTATGTTGTTTTTGTTGTTATGTGCCGTTGAGTTGCTTGCGACTCATAGCGACCCTATGTACAACATCCCTAAACTCTGCTCTGTCCTGTGCCAATCGCACTGTTTCTGACACTCCCATCCCGATTATCCCAGTCACTGAATCAATCCATCTCACAGAGGGCCTTCCCCTCCTGCACTGTCCCTCCACCCTCCCAAGCATGATGTCCCTCTCCAAGGACTGGTCTCTCCTCACAACATGTCCAAAGTATGTTAGATAGAGCTTCAGAATCCTTGCCTCCAAGGAGCCACCCGGTTTAACCCTTTCTAGGACGAATCTGTTTGTTTTCCCAGCAGTCCATGGTATTCTCAATACTCTTTTCCAGCACCACAGCTCAAAGGCATCAATTCTCCTTCTATCCTCCTTGGTCATTGTCCAGCTCTCTAATGCATAACAAGTGATTGCGAAGACCATGGCCTGTATCAAACGCACCTTAGTCTCCAGAGAGACACCATTGCTCTTCAGTACTTTGGAGAATTTCCTAACAGCAGACTTTCCCGTGGCAATGTGCCTTTTAGTTTCCTGGCTACTGGTTCTAAGAGTGTTGACTGTGAAGCCAAGCAAACTAAAGCTGTGCACAATCTCAATCTCTTCACCATCTATCCTGATGCTGCCAATTGGTCCAGTGGTGAGAATCTTTGTCTTCTTGATATTGAGCCTCAATCCATATTGGAGGCTGCAGTCCTTGACCCTCTGCAGCAGGTTCTTCAGGTCCTCTTCAGTTTCAGCAAGCAGGGTTGTATCATCTGCATAATGCAGACTGTTGATAAACCGTCCACCAATCTTGACCCCACATTTCTCCTCATAGAGCCCAGCCTCCCGGATAATCTGTTCTGCATATAGATTGAAAAGGTATGGAGATAGGATGCATCCCTGGCATACGCCCATCCCAATTTTGAACCATGCAGTGTTACCTTGCTCTGTTCTGACGACTGCCTCCTGGTCCAAGTATAGGTTTGGCACTGCGAGTATTATTAATAGAGACAATTCCCCTTTATGAAGTAGTTCGAAGTCAATACTCACTTTCAAGTCGCATCTACTCCCTTTACAATACAATAGTGTTTCACTCCATTATATATGAGATCAGCATGCATTAGAAGTTATATGTTGGCAATTAAAAAAAATGACGACCTCTTTAGTGATGTTTCACAGGTGGGCTTAAAGTTGAATTAAAGGATTAAGTTACAGTTGATTTTTCAAATCATTCAATTCTTCTCATTATGAGCACAAGAGATTTTATGAAAGCATACTCTGCAGTAAACTCAAATTATAAATTCAAAATTACTTAATAATCTCTTATAATTAAAAGAATGTTTTTTTTAAGAGTCCTGTTTTGAATAAACTTGAAATAAATCAGTTAAGTTTTCTACATCTCTTGAGGGAGAACCAAAATTGCCTTGTTAGTCTACATGCAGGGACATTTATTGATAACTGAATCACCCTACATCTACTGGCATCATTAGCTTTCACGATGTACTGGGCTTCAGCAATATAGTCCCAAGGCAAAACAGGATTAATCCTTGGGAAATACTGGCAGAATACCCTAGTTTTTCTACTCATAACTGGCCCTCTGGTGGGATTTCCAAGGCTATATATTGCTTGGGAGGATATTGTCCAACATTCTCCCTTGGAGCAGATTTTAACTATCTGTCTTTGAGTTGTCAGACTATTTACACACTAGGCCTTCAGAGCTCCCTTTGTTCTGTTTTTTTGGTTTCCGTGTTTTTTATTTTTTTCTTGTTTTGGGATTTTTGTTTGGTTGTTTGGTGGATTTGGGGTTTTGTTTTTGTTTTTTTTAGTTACTCCATTGGAGCTGACTAATGTAACTGCTGCTACACTGTAGTAGTCTATTCCCATAATGACTTACATCCTGGGAAAGTCAATAGTACAGTGCTCTTCTGCCCTATAGATCACTTTGCATAAGAATTGGCTCCTCAGTAAAGGATTTGGTTTGGAGTTTGGGACTTCAACAATCTTGACTGTGGTTCTGATGACTTCTGAGTTCTAGATTGTATCTTACAATCTAGTTATTGAGATTTTCGGTTTGACTCTATACAGATTTGAATTTCACTTCTCTGGAAATTCCATGATGTTTTGGAGACAGGAACAGAAGTCAACATATGAAATGAGTAGTCAAGATGAGTACGTTGTAAACAAAACTAAAACCTAATAGCACAACAGGGAAATATTGGTTGGTCTACCAAAGTGCACACATTTTATAGGTGTGTGGCTAATTCTTTACCTGGAATCATATTACCGAAGGGTTTTGTTTGTTTGTTTGTTTGTTTCTTTGTTTTGTTTGATTTTGTTTTGCTTTTCATGTAAGGTAAGTTTAATGACATTGACTATTGAGAGTGTCACTGCTAACCCAAACCTTTCTCTGGAGGTTCAAATCTGCCAGATGAACCTAGAAGAAAGGTGGTCAATCTCCACGTGTGCAATATATTGCCTCAGAAACTCAATAGAGAGTTAGCTATGAATCAGTTCCAAATTAACAGCGATGAATGAGTTTTTCAAGTATATTATTTGACATAAATAACTGAGAGCCTGTGGTACATACCACACTTATCACTGAAGATGAATAGGTGTCTTTTAATATCAAAACTCAAAGTTTTACACCCTAAACTCCCCTGACAATTGCCTTGGTAGTGTGGGAACTGATTGTTGTGCTTTTGTGCCCAGAGATGTTGTTATGTCTGTGAATGTGACAGTCTGTCTCTGAACTGCCACACAAGGCTGTGGATACATCCCGACTATGGTGTTTGTGGATACTGCTGCTGTCACCCAATGTTTTATGCTGAGATTTCTATGGAAGTTTGGGACTAAAAATGCATAGGAAAATAATGAAAAAGCAAATTAAAAGATTTCAAGTGTTTTATCTTATCAAATCTATCACTAGTTCATAGTGAGCAGAGAAAATGAATAGCAGGTTTTATAAGCTTGTTGACATAAGATTTAGGAGATGTCTGTAAATGCAGTTGCTCAGTAGCAAGTTGGACTAATTCTATAACTATTGGGTATTTAACAGTGATTTCTCCTTCATTCACAAGACAATAATGTTTTATCATAAACTTCCTCAGTGTATTGTGCTTTGAGAAATATATTTACAGTGATTTTCCAACAAATGTGTTTAAAATAGCAATGCAATATGGTCTTAACTTCAGTCATCTATCTTAGTAAGCTTCCTTATTTAAAGGAATTTGAAATAATGACAACTGTTTTGCTTTCTGAGGAAGCCATTTATCCCTGTAATTAAATCAGTGAGAATCAATTATCATAGCATAAATTGAGAAACCAGAGATTGGTGATTTTTCCCACTTGCTACACTTCTCTATTCTATATTTGTGAGTAAAAAAAGAATAAATCTGTACTTTCAGTCCTGCCTATCTTCATCAGTCATCTAATAAAGGTACTTTCTCTGGCATTTTGAGGTCTTAATAAAAATTTATTGGTGTGAGCTCCAATATTTTCCAATGATTGTGTGTAATAAAATTCCTGGAGTGAAATGATTATACATAGTTTGGACTGTTTTTAATCTCTTTGGTGTCTTACCCTCTGATTACATCGTTGTTGCTGTTGTTGTTATGTGCTGTCATGTTGGAATTGAGCCATAGCTGCTGCTTTAGCAGAAATTCGGAGGGAGTACATTACTTGAGAGTTGATTCTCAACCTTTCTTTCCCAGAGTGGCTGATGGATTTGAACTGTGTGCTTTCGATTTGGAAGTTCAGTTCTTTACAATTAGATCACTAGGGATTCCTCTGACTACACCACGGTATACCAAATTTTTTAGCAAGAAATCCTGGGAGAATTTTTTATTGAAACACTGAGACAAAGAGTCTACAAACCTATCACACGTTGTTGGGGTTAGCAGCAGTTCAGTTATCTCTAATTCACAGCAACCCTATGAATAACAGAACAAAACCTTGTCCTATCCTATTCTATCTTCATGATCCCTGCAAAACTGAAATTCATTGTTGTACAGATCTTTAACTTAACTTTTTTTTAAGGTCTTTGTCTCTGACTCTGTTTTTCCCAGAATGATGTATTTTTCCATGGACTGGCACCTCCTAAAAATGTGCTCAAAGTATGTGAAACAACATTCTATCTCCTTAGCTTTCAAAGAGTACCTTGGTTATACTTTCTCCAAGACAGGCTTGCTTATTCTTTTGTTTGTCCATGGACTATTAAATACTCTTCTCCAATGCTACAATTCTAAGTCATTGATCAATTACTTTTTTCCCTATCAATTATTTGGTCTTCCCTATTCATGGTCCAACTTTCAGCTATGAAAGCACTTAAAAACACATGGATTGAGTCAGGCACAGTTTAGTTTGTAAGCTGACATCCTTGGAGTTTAGATTGTGAAAGATGTCTTTGACAGCATATTAGCCTGAAGCAACATATTTTATCATTTATTGACTGCTCCTATGCTGGGTATTGACTATGGTCCTAAGAAAAAAGGAAATCCTTAACAACTTCATCCCCCCCCCATTTATCATTATGCTGCCTGTTGTTTCAGTGATGACACTTTTTGTTTATTTGGTGTTGAGGTATATATAATCTATACTGAAGTCTGTAGTTTTTTATATTCTTCAGTAAGTATTTCAAATCTTACTAACTTTCTAGAAGCAAGATTGCCCTATCTACATAACATATGTCGTTGATGAACCTTTCTCAATACTGATTCTAAATTATTCTCATATAGTCCAGCTCTTTGAATGATTGGCTGAGTATACAAGTTAAATGCACATGTAGAAAATATACAGCACTGGTAGACACTGATTTGTGTACTAGTAAATATTTTGGATAACAGATAAACTCATAGGCAATTCTCTAATAAATTTTACATGAATGGAAATATATTCAACAGAAGATATGTTTTTATTAGTATAATGATAAAAATCTACAGTAAAAGAACAGATAATAATAATCCAAAATAAAGATATTTAACAAAAAAATTGATAAATAATATTTTTGTGTCTCTTTTGCCAATAGGATCACCTTGTTTATCTTTTATTGTTAGACTACTATTGTATTAGAATACTTTCTGTTAGGATCTATATTATTATTATTTTGATTGATTGGACAGTATATAATTAACTGAAATTCTAACATAGCTAAATAAAGTTAAACATTTAAATTCCAAATAAAGCAAAATTAATTATTATGAGAAAATTTTAACCATCACAATGATTTTGAAATTCACACTACTTTTTGCCAGAAGAACTTCAGAACTATCCTGGGTCATTAAACAGGAGGGTATTGAGAACGAAGCATAGATACTGGGCTTTATATACTCTAAACATCTTATTGGTGTACATAATGTATTAATAAATAATTCTTGTATCTTTTCACTTTTAGTGATATTAAGTTTTAAAATATAAATTCAAAGCTTTAAAATGAAGAATAACTTGACATTGTTCACTTGGAAAATAGTTTTAGCTTAATTTATAACTTCATGTTCTTCCCCCTAATTACTGCTAATTATTTTTCTGAAAAAAAATAGCTTGAGAACCTTTGTCACAGAAATGCAAATAACTTACTGTCATTGAAGCATAAGACAGACTCCATTGGGTTTCTGAGACTGTAAATCACGTGTGAAAAGAGTGTTAACTGATCCTTTCAGTCACTGGTGAATTCCAACCATCAGAAAGACATGGTCTTTAGGTAGCAATGCAACTTCCTGTTTTGCAGTATGAACTTTCGAGTTTTTAGAAACAATCATTGAGAAAGTGTATCAAAGAATTGTTAACTGAAGCACTACTTATTTTTTATTAGGCTTAAAAAAAGGAGACAAGGGATAAAATATTTGTCTTGATCTGGTAGAATTAAAATATTTCTAACCTAAATAAAGCATGAGAGGTAAATGTGATAAAGTTGAATATATGTTCACTGATGACAAAAATGATCGTATGTTCAATTACATGACTTCAAACTATGCAAACGTTAGGCTAAACATGTATATTCTTGATTGCATGTTTAATTAATTTTGGACTGCAAAATTTTAAAAAATCTTAAAATTCCCCCTATTTGACTTTAGCTGTTTATGTATACATTTGAGTATTGGTTCTATTATCAGGCCTTCCTTATATGTATGGATGATATTCTATTACTTACAATATGGTACTTCAGGATAGAACTTGAAATTGTCTTTTTTATTTGACGCCAACACCCTGCTTACTCTATTTTTTTCATTTTGATATAGTATACCATACTATTTTCTGATCCAAAGTGGCCAAAGATAGTTCAACTTATCTCACTAATGCCTGGAATGTTTATGTGCTCCATTTCATTTTTTATAGCTTCTACTATTTAAACATTCATACTTCATATTTTTCATGATCCAACAATTAAAGGATGTCTGCAGTTCTTTCTACTCTTTTGATTGACTTTATATCTAGGTTCTATCTCTAAGACTGACTACAATTATTTGTATTTCTCTATTTAGAGAGTTTTTAGAGGCATGCTGTTTAAGAAGATGATGATGAATCCTTCTTCCTAATCTGTCTTAATTTTGGTGCTCCAATAAAACCTATCCACAATAAGTGACCCCTCTGTAATTTATGATTAAACGGAATGTCATTCCCTCTAAATATCATATTTTTAATCAATTTATTTATTAGTGGTAATTTAGCTTGAATCTACATTTGCCTAAATAGAATAATGCTGGAATCAACACTGTTGTTGTTGTTATGTGACATCGAGTCGTTTATGACTCATAGCGACCCTATGCACAACAGCCCTAAACCCTGCTCTATCCTGCGCCAACCACACCGCCTCTGACACACCCATCCCGATTACCCCAGTCACCGAATCAATCCACCTCACAGAGGGTCTTCCCCTCCTGCACTGTCCCTCCACCCTCCCAAGCATGATGTCCCTCTCCAAGGACCCGTCCCTCCTGGCAACATGTCCAAAGTATGTCAGACGAAGCCTCAGAATCCTTGACTCCAAGGAGTAGCTTGGTTTAATCCTCTCCAAGATGAATCTGTTTGTTTTCCTGGCAGTCCATGGTACATTCAATACAATTCTCCAGCACCACAGCTCAAAAGCACCCACTCTCCTTCTGTCCTCCCTACTCATTGTCCAACTCTCTGATGCATAACAAGCGATTGCAAAGACCATGGCCTGTATCAGGCGCACCTTAGTCTCCATAGAGACACTGTTGCTCCTGAGTACCTTTGAGAGGTCGCTAACAGCAGACTTTCCCATCACGATACGCTTTTTGATTTCCTGACTGCTGGTGCCAAGAGTGTTGACTGTGGAGCCAAGCAAACTGAAGCTGTGAACACTCAATCTCTTCGTCATCCATCCGGACACTGCCAATTGGTCCAGTGGCGAGAATCTTTGTCTTCTTGACCTTGAGCCTCAGTCCATACTGAAGGCTGCAGTCCTTGACCGTTCGCAGCAAGTGCATGAGGTCCTCCTCAGTTTCAGCAAGCGGGGTTGTGTCATCTCCATAACACAGATTGTTAATAGATCTTCCACCAATCCTGATGCCACAATTCTCCTCATAGAGCCCAGCCTCTCGGATAATCTGCTCTGCATACATGTTGAAAAGGTATGGAGACAGGATGCATCCCTGGTGTACACCCTTCCCAATTTTGAACCATGCAGTGTTTCCCTGCTCTGTTCTGACTACTGCCTCTTGGTCCAAGTATAGGTTTCGCATTAGCACAAATAAATGTTCTGGGATTCCCATTCTTCTCAGAGTCAGCCACAGTTTGTTATGATCCACACAGTCAAATGCCTTTGCATAATCAATGAAACACAGATAGACATTCTTCTGGTATTCTCTGCTTTCAGCCAAGATCCATCTAACATCAGCAACAATATCCCTGGTACCATGACCCCTTCTAAACACAGCCTGGACTCCCTGCAGTTCTCTGCTGATGTGCTGTTCTAATCGTTTTTGTATAATCTTCAGTAGAATCTTGCTTGCATGTGAAATCAATGTGAATCAACACTAGGTGAATTTATTTATTTCACATTCTGTATAATTAGCAGAGAAATAGATGGGTCATATTGGTAAGGGTATTGTTATTAAAACACTTAAAGTATTCATTTAATAGATATTATTAAAATAAACAAAAACACTAAATTAAGAAATCTCACATTTTGGAAAAATTACAAAAGATCTTTTCCTTGTATTCCTATCAGCTAAAGAATGAAAATGTATAAAGTTGAATTTTCCGTACTGAAATGAAATACAAATATTATCCAATTAAAACTATTGAAATGTAAGCTGCTCTGAAAGAATTGGGGAAAACAAGGCCCTAGGAATTGATGGCATACCGATTGACATATTTTAATAAACAGATGCCACCCTGGATGTGCTCATTAAATTGTACCAAGAAAGCTGGTGGACAACCCCCCGGCCTATGGCCTACTGACTAGAACAGATTTCTTCCCATTCTAAAGAAAGGTAATCCAGCTGAGTGTGGAAATTATACAACAATGTCATTGATAATCACATGTAAGCAAGATTTTGCTGAAGATCATCCAAAAATGACTAGAACAACACATCAACAGAGAACTTCCTAAAGTGCAGGCTGGCTTTAAAAGAGGTTGTAACACTAGGGATATTATAGCTAATGTCAGATGGATCTTGGCTAAAAGCAGAGAATACCAGAGGAATGTCTATCTGTGTTTCATTTACTATGCAAAGGCATTTGACTGTGTGGGTCACAACTCACTGTGGCTGACTTTGAGGAATGAGAATCCTAGAGCACTTGATTGTACTTAAGAGAAATTTATACTTGGACCAGGAGGCAGTTGTCAGAACAGAGCAAGGAAACACTGCATGGTTCGAAACTGGGAAGGATGCACATCAAGGATGTGTCCTATGTCCATATCTTTTCTATCTCTATGCAGAACACATTATCCGGGAGGCTGGGCTCTATGAGAAATGTGGATGGCAAGGTAAGGGAAATTGAAAGAATTTGTTTAAATTTCTATTTGAATTTTGTAAATAAAGTGGTAAAAAAGAAAATAAAACGCACATCAAAGAATTGCATTAGGAAAATTGCATTAGGAGAATTTATGAATTTTGAGAAAGGACAATAGTTATAGAAAAGGGCTAAGGTCTTTTGTTTATAGGGTCACTAATCGATGACACTTAAAAACACCAACTACAGCAACAACAACAACAACATTTAACACCAGGCCTTTGTCTGCATTTTGGAATTGAGTGAAGCCGCTGAAGTATGTAAAATGATGCTCTAGTTTTGGTTGAGGATCTGTGTGGGTTGTGTGGTTCTTTTTTATGTTAGCCTCTTGTTTAGAGTCAACAAGACTTCCTAGAGGGCTCTTAGAGTTAAAATTTTGGCTCTAGGGATTATATTTTAATCCCTTGTCATTATATTTTTTGAGGACTATACTACTAAGTTATATAGCACTCTGGTCAATTTACTGTGCTGAGATAATATGGGTTTGCTGTGACACTTAAATCTGTGTCATTGGGGGTCTTAAAAACCCTGATATAATAACTGCGCCATAGGTGTGTCAAACACCATTAATGACGATCCATCGTGGGCAGTGTTTGGTGGAGCTCCCATATTGACTTAGGTATTCTTTTATTTTGGAGGGACATTCTTCAAAATTGAATAAGCACTCCTCTGTCAAGTTGATGCACTGAGATAATCTGGGTTTGTTGTAATGCTTAACCTTGTGTCATTGGGGAGTTTAACTGCTATATGGCCGCCCATGGTGAACAGTGTTTGGTGGAGCTCCCAGTTTGAGATGAGTTTGGAAGCTGGAGTGGCAGCTACTTCCTCAAAATATGCCTCTGGAAACTCTATTCACTTTGAGGAATGATCATAGCTGTAGAAAGATTTCAAGCTTTTTGTTCATAGGGTTGCTATGAGTCATGCTCAACTTGAGGACAATCAACAACGCCAACAAGAAGTAATCACAGATTTTATGTTTACACAAATACACATATATACACAATTGAAACACACACACACACATACACACACACACACACACACACACTTACTTTAGGTTTGTTTGGAGTAGTTGGTTTTACTCAAAGCTTATTGATACAGTGGAAAATAATCTTCATATCTCAGAGTCAAATAAAAGCAAGTCATGTATATACATCACCATAAATAATTTATTATAACAAAGAGTGAGAAATACCACAGTAGTGACAGTTCAAGTAGAAGAAATACAGGAACATGAAGAAGACAACATAAATTAATAAGTATTCTGAAAGTCTTAAATATGAAATGCTTTTGATCTTTGCTTGCTCAAGAATTATCTTGTTTGGTCCAAATTTTGCAGTCAGATCTGAGTAGCACTTCATGTTCTAATGCTAGGTTGCCATGACAGGATTTCAGTAGAAGCCAGAGTAACCATATCCACCATAATAAGATGGGCGATGACAGCAGCCGTATCCATAGCTTCCATGGCCAGAGCCAAATCCACAGCCTCTATGGCAACAGCCAAATCCATAGCCTCCATAGCGAGAGCCATATCCGTAGCCTCCATAGCCACAGCCCAGTCTGTGGAAGCTGCCACAGCCAGAGCCGTAACCATAGCTGCCGGAGCCACAGCCCAGGCCTCCGTAGTAGTTGCCGTAGTAGCTCATGTTGGTGAGTTTAGTTTGTTGTCCAAGAAGGTGTGAATGTCAGCATGAACACAGTGATGCTTATATATTCTTGTTGGAACATGTGATGATATATCTGTAACCAATCTAGTGACACTGCATTTCATGTGCTACATGCATCTAAGTCATTCACCAACTGTTTCTGTACTGACACATAGAGAGGCTATTACGGTCATTAAAATATTTCAACACAGTTAGCTTCCCATTTAGGAAATTCTTAAACTTATCTCATGTCTTTTATGAAAATAACTACCTGACTCTTCAAATTCTGCATGTCACCACTCTAAGTAGAATTATGCCAGAGAACAAATATTACATCATTTATGTTTATTGTCTCATTTGCTAAATATTTCCTAAATATACTGCTTCAGAACTGGCTTTGACAAGCACTGTGGCATTTGGACAAGATCAAACTGGGAGGAGGGTAGAGAGAATAGTGCAACAATGAATGAGTGGAAGCCCAAAATCTCTGTAAATGTTTATGAAAATTAATAAAATATAATTATAGAAAAAAAAATAAATAAAATAAAAACAAGTCAATTAAAACTCAAAAAAAAAGATATCATATTTAGTTCACATATTTTTTTCTTTTATGGAATGAAAATGTGTTACTCTAGGAGATAAAAATATGAATAAAATATCAATTTTCAAATAAAAGCTATTATTTTTTCAAAGAAGTAAACATGAAATAATTTCCTAAAATCCATTTATTTTCTTTAGCTGTTAATGGATAATAATAAAATAGTGTATATTTTGTAAAGCAAATATTTCATGTTACTTCCTTCTTTGTGATGAAAACAATCAAAATGGAAACACCATTTTGGAAATGAGGAATATAGATTTATTTTTTAAGGTCTTATTTTATGTACTCTATTTTACCCCAAAATAAATGCATATAATGATAATTTTTGTTTTCTTTACCTTTTTTTCACTTTTAGAAAATTTCCTTTGGTTGATATCTTGTAAAACTTTATAAAGATTTATTTAATGCAACAGAATTTTCACTTGGGGTATATGGTAGAATTTGCCTATAAAATATGAACTTTACAAAAAGTTGACTTACACTAAACAATCTGGAAAATGTGAAGGTATTGTTGTTATTTCTATATGTTGTTGAGTCAACTATGTCTCATAACAACTCTGTGAAGAATAGATATGAACCTGTCCTATCCTGGACCACGCTCATTGTTTCTTATGTGCTGGATCCCATTGCTACAGTCACTGTGTCAATCCACCTTGTGGAGGATCTTCCTCTCTTTCTCAGATCTTCCAGCTTTCCCAGCAGAATGTCCTTTTCAGAGGACTAGTCCCTTTAAACAAGTCAAATGTAGTTAACAACAACAATAACAAATCTTATCGTTAAGATTCACTGAGTTTCAGAATCTTTAAATTTAAAAAGATTATTAGTTTGACATAGTTTTGGTACTCATGATATTTGTAAGTCTAAATAAGTCCTTTAAACTTCTGAAATTTCTTCATCTTAATATAAAAGTCAGTATTTTTTAATGTTAGTACATTTCTTTATTAGCTAGTGATTATCCTCATAAAATCTAATTTCAGAAACTTAAACAAACCTTTCCCTCTGTACAATTTTTTTAATGTGATAATCAATTTTGAGAAAATAATTTTAGATTTTATGTAGATATATCTCATTTCAAAGATGAATGACATTTGGGAAATCGAGCATCAGGGATCTTTCCAAAGTGCTAAAGAGCAAGAATATCAGCCTAGAGAACAATGATCTTAGTAATTACTTGCTATATATCAGAGAGCTGGACAATGACTAAGAATGACAGGGGAAGAATTGATGCTTTTGAGTTGTGGTGCTGGACAAGAGTTATGAACATACCACAGACTGCCAAGAAAACTATTAAGTTTGTCTTGGAAAGGGTGAAACTAAGTTTCCTCCTGTGGACTGAAATCACCAAACTTCCATCAGCAGTACAAGATTTCACAACGGCACTGCCACGATCTTTTGTTTCTGCAGAGATGCCCAGCAGGGTGGTTTATCTCATTTGACAAGTCTGCTGTATGAAACGGTTCATTACCGAACAGTAACAAGGCTGTGCTTACCATGATTACCAGACACTCTGTTCGGACCAGAGTCTGTACATTTGGAAAAAGTCTTTGACTCTGCCGGAAGGCATGGTGGGTTTGGGAGAGAGACAGGCCTAGAAGCAGAATCTCTGATGTGATGAGAAAACATAAAATTGTTCACTATACATTAATGAGTTGTTTTAACATGTTTTCAAGTAGGAACAGATTCAGGGCTGACCTTCTAGTAGTTTTTCAGGGGCTGTAAATCACATTGGAGGAGAAATTGAAGCATTTTTCTGTCTTCCCTCAACCCTGATGTCAGTCCTGTTTTACAACCGTGTCCCTATGCATTATTTGTCCTTTTGTGACTGAGATATTGCACTCTGTCATGTCCTTCAAGGTCATCCATTTTGCATGGTATTTCATGAGTTCTTTGTTTTTCAATGCTACATAGTATTCCACTGGGAAAAAAAAACAACAACAATTCCTTAATTAGTTAAAGTTCTATTATCAGTTCAGCAGTCAAATCCAAATCATCAAGCTAGATTTGGCTCAGAGCAGTAATAAGTCAGTTTCTCCTTCAGTTATCGAGCAAGAACAACAAACATTTAACTGGTTAGATGGCCATCCACTTCTGAATTAGCAGGCCTCTGGAACAAAGACAGTTATAGTATTAGAGTTGGAAGTCAATTAAAAAAGGAAAGAGAGCTGCAAATATCCTATGATGGTTGGAACACAGAATGTGTGATGTATGAATATTGGAAAACTAGAAGCAGTGAACAAGGAAATGGAATACATAAACATAGATTTTATGGGCACTAGTGCGTTGAAATGAACTGGCTTTGGTCACTATTTATTTACCCTCTCTTTTTAATTATTTCTTTATTTGTCATTTTATATTGGTTTACTTACAAATCTCATAAAGTTCATTGTTTTTCACACTGGATCTTTCCCCTTTGCTTTACTCACCCCTCACTCCACCCATTGAATTGTATGATCCTATGATAAAGCCACACTCCATCCTTGGATCTTCATACTTGTTCTACAATAATGGTCTTAAACAGTATTTGTCTTTATGAGACTGAGTTAATTCACTTAGCATAATTCTCTCCAGTACCTCCCATGTCAGGTAGTAATTTTAAAAATCATTAGTCCTGCATAGTCACTTTAAAGCAGACAATTATATGCTATGCCGGGAATGAAAAACAGAGTGAGAATGATGCCGCAATCATAGTTAAAAAAAA
>NW_006399801.1:18228210-18229212 GCF_000299155.1 Elephantulus edwardii
TTTAAGTTACAATACTGAGAGATACTATGGGCAAAATCTTGAATGATCTTGGACAAAATGATGAAAGGAATAGACAGAATCACTGTAACCAAAAGAACTGGCTGACCCTGAAATATTTCTGGAAATACAATATGCTCAAGAGGCAATGGTAAGGAAGGACAAAGGTGAAGCAAAACCAATAAAGCCCCAGGAATCAAAGGGAAATGAACTGACATATTTTAAATGACAGATGCAGACTTGGGTGTCCTCAACAGTCTATGCCAGGAAATTTGGAGGACAATTGCCTGACCAACTGACTTGAAGAAATTCATATTTGTTCTCATTCCCCAGAAAAATAATCCAACAACATGTGGAAACAATCAAGCAATATTAGTAACATAACATGCAAGAAAAATACAGCTAAAGATCTCTTGAAGACCTCTGAAACAGTACATAAACAGGAAACTTCCAGAATCCCAAAACTTCACCTAGACAAAGAATCTGTGGTGTGAACAGAACAAGGGTCTAGGCGTAGGTTTTGCATGGTAAGTACAATTTTGAGAAGTTGCAATCTATGAAGAAGAATGTGACATCAGGATTCAAGGAAGACTCATTAATGACCTTCAGTATGTATATGACACAATCTTTCTTGCTGAGAGTGAGAACTTGAATCACTTGCTGCAGAAGATCATACACTATAGTCTTCAGTATGGACTGCATCTCAACAACAACAAGGTAACAAAAACTATCACTACTAAGTGCAACAATGAATGAATGGAAACCATAAGTCTCTGTAAACTTTCATTTAAATTAATTAAAAAATATTTTTAAAAACAAAAAAATCACTAATGGATCAATATGTGACTTCATGATAGATGGAGAAAAGATTGAAACTGTTAACGACCTCATCTTACTTGGATCCACATTCAATACACTTGGTAAGAGTAGTTGGGAGATGAGAAGGCATATTACACTGGGAAAGTCTGTAGTCAGGGACCTCTTCAAATAACTGAGAAGCAATGA
>NW_006399801.1:18229962-18230466 GCF_000299155.1 Elephantulus edwardii
ATTTCAACAGATGAGGGAGAGAACTGTTTAAAAGAGATATATAATTAGATATTATTGTCATGACAGGAGTCCAGAATGAAGGCTGCACAGTTCAGTGCACTTGTGGGGGAGGGATGGCATAGCACTGAGCGTGTTTTTCTTTTACTCATCAAGGAGAAAAGTAAATTGGGGTGGGGGAGAGAGGGTGGGCAGGGAGAAAAGTGCAACAATTAATGACTGGAAACCCTAAGTCTCTGTAAACTCTCATTAAAATGAATTAATTTAAAAAAATGGAATACTCTCAACCACGTGGACTGACATAGTGACTTCAGCAATGGGCTAGTAGACTGTGCAGTAGGCACAGGGGAGAACAGGGTTCAGACATGTTGTTCACAGAGTTGCTATGAATCATACTCGATTTGATGTCACCCAACAACAACTGTTGTTCTTGTTGTTATGTGCCATTGAGTCGCTTGAGACTCATAGTGACCCTATGTACAACAGCCCTAAACTCTGCTCTGTCCT
>NW_006399801.1:18231956-18235389 GCF_000299155.1 Elephantulus edwardii
AAAATTTTATTTTATTAATTTTATTGAACATTTACAGAGATTTTGGATTTCCATTCATTCATTGTTGCACTTGAGGAGGACCTAAAGCACTGGCTACAGAAGGTCAAAGACTGTAGTCTTCAATATGGATTGAAGCTCAACCTCAAGAAGACAAGGATTCACACCAGTGGCTCAGTTGGTAACACCATGATGGATGGGAAGAGATTGAATTTATTAACAGTTATAGCTTGTTCAGCTCCACAATCAATACTCTGTCACCAGCAGTCAGGAAATCAAAAGATGAACTGCAGTAAGTAACTCTGCTGTCAGGGACCTTTCCAGAGTGCTGAGAAACAACAATGTCAGTCTAGGGACAAAAGTGTGCCTAATCCATGCCATGGTCTTTACAATTACTTCCTAAGCATCAGTGAGCTGAATAATGACTAAGGATGATAGAAGAAGAATCAATGCCTGTGAGTTGTGTTGCTGGAGAAGAGTCTTGAACATACCATGGATTGCCAAGAAAACAAGTAGATTTGTCATGGAGAGTGTGAAACCAAGTTTCTTCTTGGAGACTAGGATTTAGAACCTCCATTTCACATACATTGTGCAGGAAGCCAGGAGGGACTGATACTTGGAGAAGGACATCATACTCAGAAGGGTGGAGGAACAGTGCAGAGGAGGAAGACCTAAGATGAGATGGATTGATAGAGTAACTAGAGCAATGGGGAAGTTGTATTGAAGACAGTGAGACTGGCTCAGGACAGGGCAAGCTTCAGAGCTATTGTACATAGGATTGCTATGGGTTGCAGGCAACTTGATGGCACATAACAACAACATGCAAAGATGGTTCAAAATAAGAAAAACAATCTGTAATTTATCACATTAACTAAGCAAAAAAGAACCACATGATCCTTTCAATTGATGCAGAAAAGGCTTTTGAAAAAATTCAACACGCTTTCCAGATTACAAAATAAAAATAGAGGAGATTTTTTTTTATCATAGTAAAAAGTGTATACACAAACCCAAGAGCCAACTTTGTTCTCAATGGAGAGAGAGTAAAGGCATTCCCTTTGAGCACCATAACTATGCAAGGATGCCCATTATCATCTCTCCTATTCAGTTTTTTTATTAGAAGTCTTAGTGATACTAATAAGAGAAAGAAATAATAAGTATCCAAATTGACAAGGAGGAGGTAAAATTATCTCTATATGCAGGTAATATGACAGTATACTACAAAACTCTAAAGATTCAGTGCGAAATCTGCTGAATATAATTGGACAATTCAACAAAGAGGCAAGATACAAGATCAACATAAAACAGACTAGGTCTTTGAGAAGCCCAAACAAAGGGAAAACACACCAAAGTAAAAGAGCTGAACAGAAGATTTCAAAGGGCAACTCGAGCAGACCAAGAAAAGAATTATAATGAAATATGCAGAAAGCTGGAATTTGAGAACAAAAAGGGAAGAACTCACTCTGCATTTCTCAAGCTGAGAAAACTGAAAAAAAAAACACCTAAAAAAACCCAAACAAAACACTTAAACCTTGAGTCACAATATAGAAAGACGTTATGGGCAATATATTGAATGACTTAAGAAGCATCAAAAGAAGATAGAGAGAATACACAGAGTCACTGTACCAAAAAGAACCAACTGACATGGAAATATTTTAGGAAATACCTTTTGAGCAAAAGCCAATTATAACAAAGGGAGTTATAACGAAGTTGAAGTTACATTGAAAGAATAGGCAAAAAAAAAAAAAAAAAAGCCCCACAAATAGATTAGATACCAATTGACTGGTTTCAGTTAACAGATGTAGCCTTCAATTAACTCTTAAGTCTATGCCTGAAAATTTGGAGGACAGTTATTCGGTCAATGGATTGGAAGAGGTCCATATTTGTTCCAGTGACCAAGAAAGGTGATCAAACAGAATGTGAAAACTATTGAGAAATATCATTAATATCATATTCAAGCAATATCCTACTGAGGATTATTAAAAAATGTCTAGAACAGCACATAGATAAAGATTTGCCAGAAGTTCAAGCAGGAGTTAGAAGAGGTTGTAGCATCAGGAGTATCATTGCGGATATCAAACGTATCCTGGCTGAAAGTTAAGAACACCAGAATATCATGATAGTTAGAGAAAATACTGAAATTGTCAACATTTGTACATTGATTAAAAATCAATATCCTTACTACTGTTAGTGTTGTGTGCTACTGAGTTGGAACTGACCCTCCAACAGTTTTTCACAGGCAGTCAATTTCACAGGAAGATATTGTCCATCCTCTCCTGTGGAGTACCTGATGGATTTGAACCATAAGCTTTTGGGTTTGCAGTGCGGTTTCTTACCACTAGGCAGCCCGAGTGCACTTATTTATTGTGAGGTTCTGTCAAGTTGCCTGTGACTCACAGTGAGCCTATGTACAATAACTCTGAACCCTGTCCTATCATGAGCCAATCTGTCTCTGACACACCTGCCCTTATTACTTTAGTCACTTTGTCAATCCATCTTATCTAATGTCTTTGTCTCCTGCGTTGCCCCTCTACTCTTCCATGCAGGGTGCTTTTCTCCATGTACTCGTCACTCCTGTCATCATGCCCAAAGTTGTGAGATGGCTTCAAAATCTTTGACTCCAGAGAACAACTTGTTTTCTTCCTTTCTGGGGCAGATCTGCTTGTTCTCTTGGCAGCCCATGGTATGTTTAATACTTTTTCCAGCACCAGAACTCAAAGGCTCCAACAAATTGCATTATGAAGATAACACCACCTTGTTTCCTGAAACTGAGGAGGACCTGAAGTGCTTGACACAGAGGGTCAAATTCTGCAGCCTTCAGTATGGATTGTAGCTCAACATCAAGAAGACAAATATTTTCACCACTGGGCTGATTGGCAGCATCATGATAGACGGAGAAGAAATTGAAATTGTTAACAGTTTCTGTTTAACTCCACAATCTTGGTACCAGCAGATGGGAAATCAAAAGATGAAGAAGATTAGGAAAGTCTGCTGTCAGTGGCCTCTCCAGAGCGTTGAAGTGAAAAGATGTCAGTCTAGAGACTAAGATGTGCCGGATTCAGGCCATGGTCTTCACAATTACTTTCCCTATTGTTGTGTTGAGTACCATCAAGTCAGAACAGATCCATAGTTGACTCTCCAGTGGATTTTGAGATGTAGTTAATCACACAGGAGGAGGCTGCCATCCTTCTCTCACTTCCTTAGTATTAACAGTCAGGAAATCAGTATATGTATTACATTGAGAAAGTTTCCTGTCAGGGACCACTTCAAAGTACTAAGGAACAAATATATCACCAGCTGCTCAATGGGAGAAAGATGGGCAATTTCCTGTGTGATTTAGCACCTCTGAAAACACACTGGAGTGTCAGCTCTAAGTTGGTTATGACTTAACCTCCAACATGTAAAGAGAAGGATGGTGTCTTACTCTGTTAAGAATTGT
>NW_006399801.1:18235716-18242467 GCF_000299155.1 Elephantulus edwardii
AAGCAAAATAAAATATCTTCATACAAAATGTACAGTGTACTGTTATTGATTATTTTACTGCTAAGAATAACATGATTTATAGAAAATTTCATGTATGTCCTTTGGAAAAAACAGAGTTGTTATTTGAATATTGATTTTTATTTATACTATTTATATATTAAAGTGGTACATTCTCTTGCATATAAAAGAAACAAAAATACTTGAACAAAATATGATATTCATAAAGCAATATAGGGAATTTAAGAAACATTTAACAAAGGAGTATCATGAAACAAAAATACTATAACGTGTGTCAAGAAACAATTCTACAAAGAGTAGGAATGCACAGAATTTGAAGAGTCATGTATTTATTATCATAAAAAGCAATGAAATAAGTTTAAGAAATTATTTCATTAGGAAGCTAAGTGTCTTAAAATATTTTAATGAGACTGAAAGCCTCTCCTTATGTCAGGAAAGACATAACAGATTAATGAGTTATGTCAGTAAACATAACACATGCAGTGACACAAAAGAGGTTACAGATGTATCATCAGATGTTCCAGCAAGAGTATATAAGCATCACTGTACTGAGGCTGACATTCACACCTTCTTGGACAACAAACGAAACTCATCAACCTTGACATCATGAGCTACTACGGCAGCTACTGTGGAGGCCTGGGCTGTGGCTCTGGCAGCTATGGTTATGGCTCTGGCTGTGGCAGCTTCCACAGACTGGGCTGTGGCTATGGAGGCTACGGATATGGCTCTGGCTATGGAAGCCATGGATTTGGCTCTAGCCATGGAGGCTATGGATTTGGCTGTTGCCATAGAGGCTGTGGATTTGGCTCTGGCCATGGAAGCTATGGATATGGCTACTGCCATCGCCCATCTTGTTATGGTGGATATGGTTACTCTGGCTTCTACTGAAATCCTGTCATGGGAACCCAGCATGAAGACATGAGGGATACACAGATCTGACTGCAAAGTTTGGACCCAATAAGGTCTTTCATGAGCAAGTCAAGGTCAGAGGCATCTAGTATTTACAACTTTGAGAATATTCATTATTTTATAATTTTGTTCTTCATGTTCCTGTATTTCTTCTACTTGTATTTTCACTATTGTGATATTTCTCAGTGTTTATTACAATAAATTACTTAACATGATGTATATGCATGGCTTGCTTTTATTTGATTTTGACATGTAAAGGAGATTATTTTTCATTGCACCCATAAATTTAGAGGAAAACCAGTTTCTCCAAATAAGCCTAAAATATTGAGAGTTGTTTGTCAACATGTTTCAGTTGTGTGTGTTTGTGTGCAGATAGAATATGTGGTAATAACTTATGTATAATAAAATAATGATGTATATACACTTTAAGAGTTAGATCTCGCTCAAAAGTATTGACGTCACAGCTGACTCTCCAGAGAGTTTTAATAGGTAGATTGTCCACCTTTGTTCCATGTAGCCACTGGTTAATGAAAACACCCAGAGACAAGTTACTTTTGAATTAGAAGTACAACTCCCTACGGACTATGTTACTAGAACTTCCCTAAGACCTGGTTAGCTATTTGTAAATCTTGAAACTCAGAACAAATAAAGCTTTATTCCTTTGAGGATTAGGTAAAATAATTTACATTTTAACAGTTTTAATTAGATAAAATTTTTATTTCATTTCAGTAATGATAATTGTATGTACTTTCATATCTGAAATCTTGACAAATAGAAGGAATAAGATCTTTGGTAGGTTTCTTTCCAAAAAGTGAGGGTTTTTTTAGTATTTTACTTGTTTATTTTAATTCTAAAATGCTAAATTGACAAATACTTTAAGTATTTTAGTAACAGCACCTTTTCCATAGTATTATAGTATTCTTTATAGTTAGATTTACAGAATCTCAATCTAGGCCACACTTCAAAAATCAGAGCAATTTCGATAAAAATCACAAACCTTAATGGCTATTAATACCACCATTTAAAAGTGAGCTCAGACATCTCTAAAAACATTTCCTTTAAAGATGGTTTATTGCTTAAGGCAAATTTTAATATAAAAGATCTTCATGAATTAAATAATTTATTCCATTTTTAGCACAAATTTTAAAGAAAACAAGATTAGGTTTGTGAAACTGACCTTTTCATTATGTAGAGTTTAAAATCTAGTCCCAGACATACAATTTTGAGAGACTTAAAGGGGATAGGTTTTTAAAAGGTTGATTTGGCAAAGAGGAGCTGACCACCTGAATTGAATTTGATGTAGAACATTTTAACTAGGAACAAACTTTCAATCATAGTATTAGTAACTAAAGTTTTAGTACTTAAGAAGACAAATTATTTTGTTCATCAGAGATTCTACAGTCCATACAAAAACTTCCTTGGACACTGCAACTAGATAATTTTCCTACATTTACAGTTGTCAATATTGAACTGTTCCGAAGATAATTAGTCAAGTATGCTTCAAGACCAGCAAGAAAGAAAAATAATTTTGAATGAGAACATAGTCAAAATCCACTTTATCATATGGCACAACAATTCCAAAACTAAGTATACAAGGAATTTGATAATTTTCTTAAAAAGATACTTGAAAGCAGTGTGAAACAAACACATGTACACCAGTGTTGATTGAAGCATTATTCTACTTAGTCAAAAGTGGATTCAAACCAAATTTCCATCAAGGGAAATGGATAAACAGAATGTGATATATATAAAGAAAAGAAATATCCCTAAATCATAAGGAAATACAAATCAAGTTCTGATATATATTACACACAATATGTTATTTTTGTTAGGTGCTGTTGACTTAACCATGACTTATACTGACCCTTGGAATAGCAGACTCAAACCCTGGCAAGTCCTGTACTATCCTACAATGCCTGAGATATTTGAGCCTATTGCTCCAGCCACTGTGTCAATCCATCTTGTTGAGGGTCTCCCTTGCCTTCTCTTACATTCCACCCTTCCGATCATGATGTCCTTTTCCAAAGATTGGCCTTTCCTGGCAACATGTCCAAAGTAAGTGAGAATGTGTATCATTATAATTCCCTCCAAGGAGAACGCTGTATGCAACGTTTCCATGACATATTTGTTTCATCTTTTGGCAGTCCATAGGATAGCCTAACCTATTTACCAACACCAAATCTCAAAGGCATCATCATTTTTAATGTCCAGCTTTCTGACGCATCCAAAGTGACTCAAAATACCATGCGTTGAATCAGGCTGATCTTAGTTTTCCAGTTGACATTGTTGCTTCACAGTACCTAAAATAGTCACTGACAGCTGACTTTTCTACACAATGTGTTTTCTTTCATTTCTTGATATTGATTGTGGGTCCAGCAAAAAAGAATAATTAACCACTTCAATATTTTCTAAATCTGTCATGATGTTGCCTAAGGTTTTGTTTTTTTGATAATGATATATATATTCCATATCAAAGGTTGCAGTCTGATCTACAATAAATGTCTCAATTCTTTCTCATTTTTTTGCTTTGTTTTTTTTCTATATTTTATTAATTTTCATAAACATTTACAGAGATTTTGGGTTTCCATTCATTCATTGTTGCACTATTCTCTCTACCCTCCTCCCAGTTTGTTCTTGTCCAAATGCCACAGTGCTTGTCAAAGCCAGTTCTGATTAATCTTCTTTGTCAGTGTGTCCTTTGCCATTCCCTATCACTCCTCCCTGAAAGAGACTTCACCCTGAGTCATAAGGAAAAGGGGACGGCGTATTCTCTTAGCTACTTCCTGCTGAAAAGGGACGCTGTGGGTTTCAGGGTGAAGATCTTCTCTCACTACTCTAAAGGGCCCCTTTGGCAGTAGGAAACACATAGACTATTATGGAGATTGATTTTGGGATTTAGATGCACTCTTATTGATTGTGCTTGGCCGTACATGTTCATATCCTTGAAGATGTATCATGGGGGTGTTGCAACCTAGAAGACACAAATTTGACTAACAAGTTATAAGTACATGAGTCCAAAAATTATGGAAAGAAAAGATTCTTTCATTGTTTTACAAACCCTCCCCCAGGCCCCCTCCACCATGTAGCCCTCGCTCTAGTCTCCTGTGATGACAGAAATACCTAGTTATATATCTCTTTTAAACAGTTTAAATTCTTTCTCATTTTTGACAAGCACAGTTGTGTCATCTTCATGCTTCACATTGCTGATAAGCCACCTTTTGATTCTGATGTCACGTTCTTTTCCATATAGTCCATTTTCTCAAATTATTTACTCTGCAGCCAGATTAAATAGGTATTAAGAATGGTTAAAGTCCTGAGACACAATTTTCTTCATTTTAAACCATGCACTGTTTCCCTCCTCAGTTCACACAATCATCTCCTGGCCTGCATATAGGTTTCAAATGACCACAAATAAGTGTTCTGGGATTCCATGCTTTACAATATTATCCACAAATTGTTATAATCTACACACTCAAAAGCTTTTGCATAATCAATAAAACAAACCTTGACATTCTTCTGGTATTCCTTATTTTTAGCCAAGATCCATCTTACATCAACACTGATATCCCTTAAGTCATGACATCTAAATCAAGATTGAACTTGCAGTTCAATGGCATTTTCCCATCATAGTACTGTTCCAACAGTCTCTAGATTATCTTCACCAAGATGTCACTTGCCTCTATTATTAATGATGTTGTTATGTGCTGCCGAGTCGCTTGCGACTCATAGTGACCCTATGTACAACAGCCCTAAACTCTACTCTGTCCTGTGCCAATCGCACTGTCTCTGACATTCCTATCCCCATTACCCCAGTCACTGAACCAATCCACCTCATAGAGGGCCTTCCCCTCCTGCGCTGTCCCTCCACCCTCCCAAGCATGGCGCTGTCCCTCCACCCTCCCTAGCATGATGTCCCTCTCCAAGGACCGGTCTCTCCTTACAACATGATCAAAGTATGTTAGATGGAGCCTCAGAATACCTGCCTCCAAGGAGCCACCCAGATTAACCCTCTCCAGGATGAATCTGTTTGTTTTCCTAGCAGTCCATGGTACCCTCAATACTCTTCTCCAGCACCACAGCTCAAAGGCATCAATTCTCCTTCTATCCTCCTTAGTCATTGTGTAACTCTCTGATGCATAACAAGTGATTGCAAAGACCATGGCCTGTATTAGACGCACCTTAGTCTCCAGAGAGACACCATTGCTCTTCAGTACTTTGGAGAGGTCCCAAACAACAGACTTTCCCATGGCAATACGTCTCTTAATTTCCTGGCTACTGGTGCCAAGAGTGTTGACTGTGGAGCCAAGCAAACTAAAGCTGTGAATAATCTCAATCTCTTCACCATCCATCATTATTAATGATACTGTTGGATAATTTCAGCATTCTGTTGGAATAACTTTCTTAGGAATAGTAAGACACATGGATCTCTTTCAGTGTGTTTATCCGGTAGCTGTCTTCCAAATTTCCTGAAATAGACTAATGAGTGAATTCAAACTTGCATCTGAAAACCGTAGAAACAATCAGACATACATAAATATCATGGAGCAGGACAGTCTCTCTGGCTCCAGCAGAAGCCAGCAGTTGTACTGCAGAATGGGGAAGGAGTAGATTTCTGGGGGTCTTCTCGTTTAGGCTTGCACCTGGTACAGCAAGATGCCTTATGTATGAAATAGCCCCTCCTAAGAAGATGTCCAAAGTGTGTGATGAAGTTTCTTTATTCCTGCCTCCAAGGAGCAGCTTGGCTTTTCCCATGACAGATCTGTTTTGTTTCTGGAAGTCCAAAAGGTGAACCTGGGAGTTCAAGGTGGATATATGAAGAGGATATGGTACCAGAGATATAATTATTGATTTTAGAGGAATCTTGTCTGAAAATAGAGAATACCAGAAGAATATCTATTTATACACTATTGACTATGCAATGTCATTTGACAATTTGGATTATAACAAACCATGGTTAATTTTAAGAAGAATAAATCCCAAAATAATTTATTATGTTCAAAGAAACCTATATCAGGACCAAAAAGCTGTTTTCTGAACAGAGCAAGGAAGCATTGTATGATTTAAAATTAAGCATATCTGTCAGGGCTATATCCTTTCTCTCTACCTGTTCAGCCTGTATGCTGAATATATATTTGAGAAGCTGAATTTTATAAGGAATAATGTGATATCAGGATTGTAGGAAGACTCATTAACTACTTGTGTTATGCAGATGACACAACCTTGTGTCCTAAAAATGAGGATTTAAAACATTTGCAGAAGGTAAAAGACTGCAGCTTTTAATAAGGATTGCATTTCAACATCAAGAAAACAAAAAATCCTAGCCAATGGGCCAATTGACAACATCATGATAGATAGACAAACTAGTGACACTGTCAACAATTTCATTAGGAAAGGTATTTCATTGAGAAAATTTGATGTTAGGGACCCCCTCTAAAGTACTGAGGGGCAATTAGGCCAGTGCTGCTCCATGGGAGCAAGATGGGGAATTTTCTCCTATGCAATTTAATGGCTCTGAAAACCTGCTGGAGGATAATGTATGAGCTGGTTCTGATCGATGATTTACAGCAAAGAATATAGAAGGGGAATTCTGATGGCTTAATCCATAGAGACTGCACTGCCAACCAAAAGATACTGCCTTTCGTCTGGTTTGAATCCACTATTCTTCTCCAGTGTGGTTGACAGCTTCTGAAATCAGCTGAAGTGTCAGTTATGAGTTATTATTTATTCAACAACTATGACTTAGGGACTTCTGCAATGGCCTTGAGTGTGTCAGTGATTGTGAGGATGACAAAAGACAGGGCAGAGCTCACTTGACGGTACCTAA
>NW_006399801.1:18242742-18247372 GCF_000299155.1 Elephantulus edwardii
CATGATTATTTTGTTCTACTACACAATTCTATCTTTTGATTTTCATATCCAAATTAGTAAACAATTTGAAAATCTTTTGTCAAATTTCCATAAGCTATTGTAATTATAGTTAAATATTTGAGATTAGTTCCCTTCCTTAAAGTATGCATCTCTTTTTCTCATTCCTATGAATATATTTAAAACTTACTTTGTATTACATAATATACTCATTTTCTAATTTAACACTCTGAGTACAAATTAAGGATAAGTGATGTTAGAGTCCAGTTCTTAAAACCATGTCTGTGTTAGAAACTTTTCACTTAGCATATACAATAAAAAGTTAAGAAAAAAATCACCTCGAAATTTCATGTATTACTTGTCTTTTGTTCAACAAGGTAGGAGAAGTTCTTTTTAAAGAACTTTCACCAATATGACTAAATTTTATTTGAAACCCTTTCCTATAGGGGCAATACCGTTGA
Source organism: Elephantulus edwardii (assembly GCF_000299155.1). Taxonomy (NCBI): domain Eukaryota; kingdom Metazoa; phylum Chordata; class Mammalia; order Macroscelidea; family Macroscelididae; genus Elephantulus; species Elephantulus edwardii. Next base: position 18,243,201 of record NW_006399801.1, read on the forward strand.
AATCTGTGAAAGGTTGTATAACAGCAAGAAATGGGATTTTTGATGTATTAAAAATTAGAAGAAAGAGTTGTACTTGTCCAGAATACACACACAGACTCAGACACGTGCGCACGCGCACACACGCGCGCGCACACACACACACACACACACACACACACACACATTTATTGTTGTTAAGTGTCATCAAGTCATAGAAACTCATAATGATGTCACTTCTCCATGTTCACAGCGTTTCCGGAGGCAAGCCATTGTGGAATTGGATGCCACTCCTGCTTCCAAGCTTATTTTAATCGTGGCGCCCCACCAAACACTGTCCACCATGGGTAACCATTATCGTATTTGGCACATCAGTGTCACAGTGTTTGCATCACAGCAACCATGAGTTACCTCTATACAGCAAAAGGATAGAGACCAGTGCTATACCACTTAGAAGACTGTTTGACAAAAAAACAATTCATATATATATATATATACACACACACACACAAACACATGTATACACACACACACACACACACACATATATATATACTCACACTAACACATTTGTTGTTGTGTACCATAGAGTCAGAACCAACCCTTAGCTGACCCTCCAGCAGGTTTTCAGAGTCAGTTAATGGTACAGGAGATTGTTCATCATTCTCCAGCAGAGCAGGTGTGGCCATGAAAGTGGCACCATGTGAAATGATGGTCAATTTCTTACCTTGTGAATTTAACACTCTGAAATTCAATGAAGGGTTAACTTACAGTTCTATCTCAGTGGCAATGAGACAAAGAGGGACATTTTGTTAACTACATTGGAAGTGTTGTCAGGGGGGCCATCCTTGTAAAAAGATATCAAGCTGGGAAAGGAGGAGAAACAGAGAGAGGAAGAGTTTCCAAAAAAGTGGATTAGCACAATGACTGTAAGGATGGGATCTAGCACATCAGATATTATCAGGATGTCACCAAATAGGGCAAGTTTCATATACGTTGTCCATAGGGTTGCTCTTAGTCATAGTTACTTCAACAACACCTAACAATAACAACAAAAGCAATTTACAGATTTTAATGTAAGCTAATGTTTTAAATTTTTAAAAGATTTCTTTTATAGAGGCGTAATCTACTTTATTCCCTAAACAATAATCCATTATCACATTCTGTAGACATCTTTATAAATTTTTTCAACATATCAGCCAAAGGACAGTTTCTAAAAGTGAGGGGGAAAAAGAAAATAAATTATCAATATTAACATAAAATTTGGGGTTCAACAACAGCACATGAAAACAGAACCTTTAAAAAGAAATATAAATTCCTCAATTCTCAAGGATATTTCCATTTTGATTATTTTTAAGTGAACTGGGATGTGGCGGGGAGGGCTGGGTGGGAAGAGATGCAGCAATGAATGAATGGAATTCCAAAACCTCTGTAAATGTTCATTAAAATTATTTAAAAAATTTAAAAAATGAAGACACACACACACACAAAAGAAAACAATAGAAAATATTTCTGCTACAAAATTTACAGTATTTTATTATTGATCAGTTGACTTCTAAGGAAAATTCTATCCTTATAAAGAAGTCCTATAGAAAATTTTTTCATGTTTTACCTTTGAAAAATTATGGGGTTTTGTACATTGTTGTTTATTTTTTGTTTTCTACCTTAGATAGATACATTTTCATGTATATAAAAGAAACTAAAATATACTTGAACAAAGCATAAAAAAAATATTTAACAATTCTGTTAAGGATCAATTCTAGCTAGAGTAGGAACGCACACAATTTGAAGAGTCAGGTATTTATTCTCATAAAAGCAATGAAATGAATGCAAGAATTTCCTAAATGGGAAGCTAAGTGTGTTGCAATATTTAATGAACATGTGAGCCTTGCCCAGTCTCAGGAGATAAATAGCAGATTAATGAGTTACAGCTTTAAATGTCATACCTGCAATGCAATGTCACAAGGGAGGTAACAGGTGTCACATGTCCAACAAGAGTATATAAGCCTAATTGTACTCATCCTGACATTCACACCTTCTTGAACAGCAAACTAAACTCATCAACTCTGACAACATGAGCTACTACGGCAATTACTACGGAGGCCTGGGCTATGGCTTTGGCGGATTTGGCTCTCGCTATGGATGTGGTTGTAGCAGCTTCCACAGACTGGGCTGTGGCTATGGGGGCTATGGATATGGATCTAACCATGGAGGCTATGGATACGGATGTAGCCATGGAGACTATGGATTTGGCTCTCACTGTGGAGGCTATGGATATGGCCCTGGCCATCAAGGCTATGGATATGGGTGTTGTCACCGCCCATCTTTTCTCAGTGGATATGGCTTCTCCGGAGTCTACTGAAATGCTGTCATGGGAACCCAGACTGAGGCCATCTATGGTTACCCAAATCCAACTCCAAAGATTGGAATCGAAAAAGATAATAATTGAGAAAATCAGAATAAAAAATATCTAACATTTAAGACTTTCAGGATATTTTTTCTTCATTTTTCCTTATTTCTTTTACTTATACTTTCATAAGTGGGATATTTCTCAGGCTTTATTATAATAACTTACTTAAAGAGACAATATACATGACTTGCTATTTATTTCTAAGGTATCAAAGAAAATATAAACAATTACACTAAACAAACCTAAAATATGCAGAGATGTGCTTACATATGTTTTTGTCACTTGTGTGCATGTATATGTAGATAAAATACGTGGAATTAAACTGGAATCCTTATTCACTGTTAGTGGGAGTAAAAAATGATGCAATCACTCTGGAAGGCAGCATGGCGTTTTCTCAAAACATTGGAAATAAAAATACCATTTGAGCCAGCAATTCCACTACTGGAGTTTACCCGAAAGAAACTAGAACTGCAACTCAAGCAGATATATGCACACCCATGTTCATTGTGACTTTGTTCATAATAGCAAAGAGTTGGAAACAACCTAAATGCCCATCAACAAATGAATGGATAGAGTCACTGTGGTATATTCACACAATGGAATACTATGCTGCATTGACAAACAAAGATCTCATGAAATATTATACAAAATGGGTGATTATGAAAAAACAAAAACAAAATAGGTGACTGTGGAGGACATTATACTGAATGAAATACCTCAGTCACAAAAGGATAAATACTGCATAGTCGCACTGTTATAAAATAGGACTAAGATTGGGGTTAGGGGGAAACCTAAGAAAAGAGGAGATAAATAATGACTACTGACTGCATTGAAACAGATGAGGGAGAGAACTGTTCAAAAGGTATATAGGATTAGGTATTATTTTCATGACAAGATTCCAGAAAAAGAAATGCATATTAAAGTGGACTGTGCACTCAGGGTGGGAGGGATTGTATAACAATGAAAGACTTTTTGTTTTCTTCAAAGAGAAAAATGAACTGGGTGGGGAGGGATGGGTAGGGAGGAAAATGTGCAACAATGAGTAAACGGGGAAAATTAAATGGAAAGAATATGCTGTAAAAATATATGTTGCATTAAAAATAATTGATAAGAAATCATTTAATTAAATTTAAAATAAAAAACAACACTGGAGGATCAACTATGAGTCAGTTCTAACTCAACATCAAGAATACTGGCTCCACAAGGGAAAGATGGACAATCTCTTTCTCTGGGGTTTTCACTCTCTGGAAGGTTACCTATGAGTTCTTTCCAACTCAACAGCAATGACTTCGAGATTTTGAGGTTGTTGATATGTGCCATTGAATCACTTGAGGCTCTTAGTGCCCTGATGTACAATAGCTCTAAACCCAGTTTAAACCATGAGACAGTATCACTGTTTCTGGCACACTTTTGCCTATTATCCCCACACTGTCAATCCATCTTCTTCTGGGTCTTCCTCTCTTGTGCTGTCCCTCCACTCTTCCAAGCATGATGTCCTTTTCTAAGGACTGGTTCTTCCTGGCAACATACCCAAAGTATATCAGACAGAGCTTCAAAATCCTTGTCTGCAAGGAAAAGCTTGATTTTACTCGCTCCAAAACAAAACTGTTTGTTTTCTTGGCAGTCCATGGTATGTTCAATGTTTTTCTAAAGCAGCACAACTCAAAGGCAGCAATTCTTTTCTTATCATTATTCATTGTCCAGTTCAATGCATAGCAAGTAATTGCAAAGATCATGACTTAGATAAGGTATGCTTTAGTTTCTAGTGTGACATAATTACTCATTA
>NW_006399801.1:18267597-18281212 GCF_000299155.1 Elephantulus edwardii
CCTGGACTTCTGCCCACGCAGCTTCCAGGCTCCCAGGCGGCGTGTCCCGCAGTCTCCCCTCTGGCCACACTTAAACTAGCAGATATGGTGAATGAGGCTGAGCCCTTAATTATGGAAATACAAAGAAAGATGAATAATTGTAAGCAGACACTAGTGATTGGAACGTGGAATATGAGAAGCATGAATGTTGGAAAATTGACATTTTTAAAAAAGAAATGGAACACATAAATGTTGACATACTAGGCTTTGGCGAAATGTGATGGAATAGCATGGGGCATTTTAGAACAGACGATCGTTTGATCTACTACACAGAGGAAAAGGGGAGGAAAAATGAGGTTGCTTTCACAGTTGCAAAAGTCATTTCTGGATTTGTCTTGAAATGCAATGCTGTGAGTGACAGGATGATATCCATATATATACAATGAAGTCCAGTGAATACCATTATCATTCAAATATATGCATCAACAACTAGAGCCAAAGAGGAAGATATAGAAGATTTCTATCAACTTTTGCAGTTAGAAATAAATTTAACATGCAATCCAAATGCATTCATAATAATGGGTGACTGGAATGCAAAAGTTGAGAGCAAGAAAAAAAGGATGAATAGTTGGAAAACATCAACTTGGTGACATAAATGAAACTGGAGAATGATAGAATTCTTTACATTTAATGATTTATTTATTGCAAATGCTTTTTATAAAAAAAAAACAAAACAACCAAACACAAATGCAGGCTATACAGATGGATTTCACCTGATGGTATGCACAGGAATCAGATCAATTACACCTGTAGAAAGAATCACTGGAGAAGCTTAGTATTATCAGCTGTGAAAACTAGGTAAGGTGCTGATCATGGTACAACTACTATTCAACTATAACACTAATCACTAAAGTCAAAGGTGAAGAAATTAAGGGCTTTTGTCTTTTTTGTGTTTTCAGAATAATTGGTGACTAGGATATAAAATTTGGAAACAAAGCAGATGGAATGTTGTTGTTGAGTACTGTTGAGTCAAAACTGACTCATAGCTCACCCTTTGGCGGATTTTTAGAGGGAGACACTTGCACAATAGGAGATTGCTGATTTTTGAACCACATACCTTGGGTTGGCAACACAGTTCTGTACCTTAGCAGATGAACTTGGTTGTGGTGGTATGTAGCGTCAAGTAGGAACCAACCCATAGCTGACCGTCCAGTAGATTTTCAGAAGCAGCTAATCACACAGATTTTCCATCCTTTCTTAATGGGAATCTTGTGGATTTGAACCACATGCTTTTGGGAATGTAGCTCAGTTTCTCACCAATAAGCCAGATGGATTAATAATCAGCAAATAAGGACTTAGTGACAGAAATGATGCTGTAGATCAAATGATAAGATTTTGCACAATTTATGATTTATTCATCAGAATACTTAAAAAAACAAACAAACAGAAACCCCACAAATGGTGTCCATATATATGGACCTCATCTGATGGACTACACCGGAATCATATTTGTTGCATCTATGGAAAGGACTAAGGAAGAAGTTCAATATCAGCAGTAAAAACAAGGCTTACTGTGGAATATGTCATATGACTTTTCTTAAGGTTCATACTGAAGCTGAAGAAATTGAAAAGAATCCCTCAAAGTAGAGTATACCTTAACAGCACAGATTGAGTAAACATTCTCCTATGGAAGGATCATCATTCATGGATGTGGCAAGACCCAAAATCATGATAAACAGCTGCAAGCATCCATTAATAATTGGCACATAAATTATATGTATGAAAATAGAATCTAGGATAATAGAAAATTATAAAATATGAGCTATAATATATAAATATTGACCTCTTAGGCAGTAGTGAATTGAAAATGAAGGGTTTTGGTTCTTTTTAATCAATCACATGATCTACTATTCTGGAAGTGACAAATTGAAGAATTATGATGTTGTATTCTTTCATTTAGTGAAAAATATCATTTCAAGATCTATCCTGAAGTATGCCACAGTGTGTAATAGGAAAATCCCCATACATATAAAAGGAAGATATGTTGATACTGCTATTGCACAAATTTACACAAGTCACATTAGCCATAATTTAAGTAACTGATAATTTCTGCCAACTTTTGCAGTCTGAAATAGACCAAACCTGCAATCAAAAATCATTAATAATAATTGTTAGTGACTGTAATGCATATGTTGGAGGAAAAATTGGACTTCTTGTTATGTTCTGTTCAGTTGGAAATGATTCTTAACTGACTCTTTAGAGGACTTTTAGAGGCTGTCAGTCACACATGAAAAGATGACTCATCTTTCATCCACTGAGCAGCTGGTAGTTTTGAATAATTTGCCTTTGCATTAATAGCTCAGCTCTTTATCAAGTCAACAGTGCTCAAAGTATGGCCTCAGCAATAGAAATGAAGCCAGAGATGCCAGGATAAAATACTGTACAATGATTGGTGGATCAATGCACATGATTTAAGTAGTAACAACAATAAACATAAAAAACGGCTGTATATGGAACTCACCTGATGAATTACAATAATTCAGATTGAATACATCTGGAGGTTGCACACTTTGGTGGGCAGGGGGGAAAGGGTAAAAGAAAGGTGAAAGATTCCAGGGGGACCTGAAAAGACAGGTTAATGGCGGACAAAGTTCAAATAATTTTATAAAACACAATTCACAGAAATGATTGCTTGAAACACAGTGTGAATAAAGGAAAGTGTAAAAAATGCATAGATATTTTGTATGCAAACCAATATAAATTTAAAAAACAAAAACAACAAAACAAAAAACCACAACAAACCCAACCTAGCTATTTCTAGTGGTTTTTAGAGATAGAGAAGAAGGACAAATATTAACCAAAGAATAAAATTAGAGGTTAATTTTACATTACTGAAAAGGTTTGGACAAAACAAACAATTGTGCATGTAAATGCACAGGGACAGATGCATGTGACACATATGAAGACTTTTAATAAGACTAACAATAGGAAGAGGATTCTACTGGAAATTAAAACTGAACTTTTAGTCTGCTACCCTATTTCTGAGATAAATTTTATGCTGTCAATTTCTGAAGCCAAGCGGTGCATACTTTCCAATCAAAATTTTCTTAAGCTTCTGAGCAAGTTTCAAACAATGTAAACTTTACTTTCATGATTGAAATGTTTAAAATCCACATTTTTTCAGTCCAGTGACTACTAAACATAACATTCAGTTAAAACCTTTGTTTTAATATTTAAAATGTTTTTATATCTTTCAAATGGTGAAACTTTTTTAATCTGGAGGGAAAATGTATAATTTTGAAGAATAATACTGATTTAAAATATTTAAATGGAACAATTATTTGTGAATTTATCTGGAGGTTAAGAAAGTCACTGAGGAGAAGATAGAACAAAATAAATATTTCACAAAATGTAGGATTAATTACAATTAACGTAATATTCCTGCTAAGAAGCAAAGGATTAGGAACTCACAGAATTCGAAGAGTCAGGTATTTCTTCTCATAAAAACAATAAAATAAGTTCAAAAAAGTTATTTCATTAAGTAGGAGGCTAAGTATGTTGAAACATTTTAATGAGACTGAAAGCCTCTCCCTATGCCAGGAGAGAAAGAGTAGATGAATGAGTTATGACATTAAATGTAACACATGGAGGTTGCAGATGTATTGCATCACATATTCCAACAAGAGTATAAAAGCATCACCGTACACGTGCTGACATTAACACCTTCTTCAACATCAAACCAAACGCAGCAACTCGGACAACATGAGGTACTATGGCAGCTATTCCAGAGGCCTGGGCTTTGGCTATGGTGGCTTTGGCAGCTATGGCTATGGCTCTGGTTGTAGCAGCTCCTACAGATTGAGCTCTGGCCATGGAGGTTATGGATATGGCTCTCACTATGGAGGCTATGGATTTGGCTTTGGAGGCCGCAGATATGGTTCCGTCCATGGACGCTCTGGATATGGCTGCTGTCATCATCCAACTTATTATGGTAGATATGGTTTCTCTGGCTTCTACTGAAATCCTGTCATGGGAACTCAGTCTTAGACCATTAAGTTTTACCCAAATCTGACTGCAAAGATTACACCTAGCAAGATCACACTTGAGTAAATCAAGATAAAAAATATTTAACATGTAAGACTTTTGGAATTTTTATTTTTCTGTGATTTTCTTCTTCTTATCTCGTGATTACTTCTATTTGTACTTTGTCTATTGTGGATTTAACCATCTTTATTATAATAAATTACTTAGTGTGAAGCATTATACATGATTTTTTTTTTATTTGACTCAAAGGTATAAAAAAATGCTGTCAATGTTTCAACACACATTGAAAAAATTAAGCTACACTAACCAAATCTACCATGAGTAGAGATGTGTGTGTGTGTTTGTGTGTGTGTGTGTGTAGATAAAATGTGTGGTGATGATTTAGGTATGATCAGTAAAATTATGAACATGTTCATGGGCACAAAAGGGAGCTCTAGTGGCCAAGTGCTAAAATCTTGCAACGTCAAACCGTGGGTAGGCAGTTTGAATGCATCAACTACTTTGTAAATAAGAGAAGGACGGAAAATCTCTTCTCATGTAATTTATAGTCCCTGAAAACTCATAGGTAGGTCAGTTAAGAGTTAGCTTCAACCAGATTGTACATAATATCCATACATATCAAGGGCTATTTACCTATATATAAACCTAAAAAAACCTGCTGATCAAACAAAGCTTTTCTTCCTGGGAACACTACATAAAGTAATTTATATTTTAATTAAATAAAATTAATTCAAACTCAGTTTGACTTTGAAGAAAGGACTCTGAGAGGATTTTCATGTAGGTTTTCACACGTTGTAAATTGCCTGGTATGAGATTGTCCATCTTTCTTCCACAGAGTGGCACATAGATTTGAACTGCCTGCTTTTAGCGCAACAGCACAATTCCTCATGTGCTAAGTTCCTTTAATAACATTATCTTTACCATGTTCATAACTATACACTCAAATGTTTTAAAAGAGGCACTAGAACAGGCACATGTTCATCAATGACTAGAGATGATAGAATGAGAGTTGATGCCTTTGATCTGTGGTGTAGGAGAAGAGTGTTGAATATACCATTAACTATGAATTGCTAAGAGAACAAACAGGTTTGTCCTAGAGAGGGTGAAACCAGACTGTTCCTGGGAGGCAAGGATTCTGAAACTACAACTGATATACTTTGGGCATGTGGTGAATAGAGATCAGTCCTTGGAGAGGGACATCATGTTTGGGAGGGTGGAGGGACAGCACAAAAAAGGAAACCCCTCAATGAAATGGATTGATTCAGGGACTGGGGTAATGATGTCAGGTGTGTCAGAGATGATAGGTTTGGCTCAGGATAGAGCAGGGTTCAGAGCTGTTGTACATATGTGTTTGGGTGGAAGCACTGGTGAAGTACCCTTAATACACCTATGAGGTCAAGTTGACTGAAAAGTTTAGTTCTGCCTCTTTTTTCAATTTTTCTTGAGTTGACCTATCCTTTAATGAGAAGGATATATTAAAGTTTCTAACTACAATTGTGGTGCTATTTTTTTTTCTTCAGGTCTGTTAACCAATGTTTTATGTGTTTTCCTTGTCTGTCATTAAGTGTGTAGATGTTAACTAAGGACATGGCTTTTTGATTTCTTGTGCCTTTAATCATTTTATATACATATAATGGCATTCACTGTCTTGTGCAATATCTCTCCTGATGTCCAATAATGCAACGAAGAAGTCTATAGTCGGCTACCTCTCCAAATTACTGAAAATCAGTGATGTCAGTTTGAGGACTAGTGTGTTTCTGCTTCAGGCCATGTTCTTTCTGATAACTTGCTGTGTATCTGAGAGCTGGACAATTAATAAAAATGACCTAAGAAGAATAGAAACCTTTGAGCTATATTGTTGAAGGAGAGTACTGAACATTCCAGGGACTGCTAAAAGAACAAACAAAAGTATGTTGGAGAAAGTGTAGCCAGAGAGTTCCTTGGAGATAAAGATGATAAAGCTTCCCCTATCATACTTTGGACATGTTGCTAGGAAAGGCTATTCCTTGAAGAGGGACATGACACTCAGAAAGGCAGAGGGTTGGTGAAGGAGAGGAAGATACTCAACCAGGTGGATTGACACAATACCTACTGCAATAGACCTTAGTGTGTCAGGAAATATGAGGATGGTACAAGATGGGACAGGATTCAAATCTGTTGTTCATGGAGTCACTATGGATCATACGCCACTTGATGGCATAAAACAACAACAACAACTTTGTGTTGCATTGTTATGCTCATCTTCAAGTCTATTTTATCAGAGATTAGTATTGATATTCCAGCTTTCCTATGGAGAGGTTTGATGTTTGTGGATTTTGCTTTCGTATCCCTTATGCTGCTATTTTTCTATAAATTGATGCATGCAAGTCATTCATGTTAAGTGTTATTATTGATAGTCCAAGTTTTTTCATTGTCGTTTTGCTGTATGTCTTTTTCCATTGTTGCTAATTACTTGGGTCCTTCCACTTTCTTCTGCTATATCTACATGAAAAACTTCCTTTAGTATGTCTTATAAAGTTTGTCTTGTTTTCATAAATTCCTTAACATATTTTCTGCAAGAGACTTAATTTCGCCTTCATATTTAATGGATATGTTTGCTGGATACAGGATCCTTAATTGTTTTCTTGTAGCCTTCTATATAGAGAGAGCTTCCCAAATCTTCTTGCTCGCATGATTTCTGCAACGATGTCAGAGTTTCATCTAATTGATTCTCCTTTGTGGGTGATTTTTTTGTTTTTCTCACATTGTTTTTGGTATCCTATCCTTTTCTTTGATATTGGATAATTTAACAATTATACACCTTACCAGTTTTTCTTTCAAGATCTAGTCTGTTAGGCATTTGCTGAGTCTCTAATACATATATTTCCTCATTTTTCATGACACTTATAACATTTTCTTCTGGTATCTCTTCCACAGTTTTTTTCTATACTTTTGCTTTAAATCTTTCTGTTCTTGAATTCCAATAATATATTTGTTGTTTCATTAATTTTACTCAGCGAACTAAAGAATATAGTTTTCTAATAGAGATACTGCACTTATCTATCGACTGTGACATTCCAAACCATCACTTGAATTCACTAGAAGGATTGGTTCAGGTTATTTGTTAAGCAATTCCATCTACATAGTCACCAAACAACTTGTTTTCAAATATGTTATGATAATTTATTTTTACATAGAGTTTAAAGTTAGCATTACTTACTAGATGTTTTTTTACTTATATTGTTGCTGTTGTTGTTATGTGCCGTCGAGTCACTTGCGACTCATAGCGATGTACAACAACCCTAAACTCCGCTCTGTCCTGTGCCAATTGCACCGTCTCTGACACTCCCATCCCGATTATCCCAGTCACTGAATCAATCCACCTCATAGAGTGTCTTCCCCTCCTGCGCTGTCCCTCTACTCTACCCAGCATGATGTCCCTCTCTAAAGACCTGTCTCTCCTTACAATATGTCCAAAGTATGTCAGACGAAGCCCCAGAATCCTTGCCTCCAAGGAGCAGCCTGGTTTAATCCTCTCTATGATGAATCTGTTTGTTTTCTTGGCAGTCCATGTTATATTTAGTGCTCTTCTCCAGCACCACAGCTCACAAGCATACACTCTCCTTCTGTCCTCCCTAGTCATTGTCCAACTCTCTGATGCATAACAAGTGATTGCAAAAATCATGGCCTGTATCAGGTGGAACTTAGTCTCCAGAGAGACACTGTTGCTCTTGAGTATTTTGGAGAGACATATTAACAAAAAAAAAAATAGCAACCTTTGCAACTAGTGGTTAAATTAAGGTTATTGCTGTTTTATGGCATTTAACAAGAAAAACAACCGTTCCTCATATTACATAATTTTTTCACATGCATACTTGGAGCATGTTTTCAGGAAGAACGAGTCTTTGGAAAAAAGCATCATGCTGGTAAAGGTAGAAGGTTAACAAAAAAATGGAAGACCCTCACCTAGATAGATTGGTATAGTGACTATAGCAACAGAATGTGAGGAAGGCATGGTATACAGTATGCTTCTCATCTGTCGTCCCTACAGTTACTCTGAGTCAGTGTTGACTGAATGGCACATAACAACAACAGCAAAGTTTCTTCTAGAAACTTGGAAGAAAGCGAGCTCATCAATTGACTGTAAGGTATCCATGTCTGTGTTCATTTCAAAGAAACTGATGCAATTAAATGCAGAATTTATCCCCCAGTATCATTAATGCAACTCGTAAAATTTTGGTGGTGATAAATTTTAAAATGGTTTCAGGAGCATATCTGTAGAGAACTGCCAGATATTCACATGAAATTTAAAAGATGCGGGATTAGAGATATGATTTTAAGGTCCATTTTATCATGACCAAAAAAAAATCTGAAAAATATTTGCCTGTATTTTATTGACCATGAAAAGTTACTCATCTATGTATTTCATACAAACAGGGAAAACAATGCAAAGAATGGCAATTATAGCGTACATAATTGTTCTTATATGGAAACTCTACATAAATAAATATTTAACAAACTCTTCAACTAGAACAATAGGATATTTCATAGTTTCAAATCAGGAAAGGAATGTGACAGTATTGTGTTCTTCACCATACTTACTTAATTTATATGCTGGGGAGAACTCTAAGAAGTTGAATCTATCTAGGCCAACTTCTTAGAGTCCTTCCCAGCATATAAATTAAGATAGAAGAATGTAGCATCAGGATTTGAGGAAGTATTATTACCAATCTGCTATATGCAAATGGCCAAATTTGGTTTTAGTTTTTGTTCACTTGCTCTTATACATTTTGCTTGATAACATTAATTTTAATACAATCAGAAGGCACAATCTTTCTAGCCGAAAATAAAATAGACTTGAAGCAATTACTAATAATAATCAAAGAATACATCTTTCAAAATGGATAAAGCCATACCTGAAAGAGAACAAAACTCAACAAAATTAAAACCACCACAAATATACTAATAAGAAACTTCATGAAAAGCAGAGAAAATATTGAATTCATTAATAATTTTATTTCATCTGTGTCTATAATAAGAACCATAGAATTAACAATCAAGAAAGCAAGTGAAAAGTAAGGTATGCCAAATTAAGCCATGTTATTTTCCATTATTTCACAGAAATTCAAAAGCTGAACAATAAATAAAGACCAATAATTGATTATTTTGGATTACAGTATTGGAAAAAATTGAGGACTGTACTATAGACAACATCCAGAACAACATAAAAGAAAATATAAATTAGATTAAATACTTCTAAAAATGCTTCTTAGAAGCAAGCAAGGATAATGAGATTTTATACGTACCTTGGATGTATCAGAGTTTACAAATCTTTGTAGAAAATATGCTTGGTAAAGTAGATGAAGTATTAAAAAAGAGGGCATACTCAATGAAATAGATTGGCTCGGAAGGTTTAACAATGGAATAAACAATATCAAGAATTTTGAGAACACTGCTAAGGTGGGCAGTTTTATTCTTTGTACATTATAGTTTGCACATACTAAGTTATGTGTAGTCCATAGTGTGTTACACAGCTAAAAAAATGGTGCCTCTCTGATATTTTTCTTTCACTAGCTATCTCTACTGGAAGCAGGAATGCCATCCACTTCCTAAATCACATGCCTTTAGAAACTTTGAGGGCCTTTGTATTTAAATGTTGGTTTTGTCCAAGGGCTTATTGCTATCACTATCTTTATTTCATTTTAAAGGAAGATTCTTCTAAGTAATACAGCACTCCTCTGCCAAATTGGTGCACTGAGGTAATCTGGGTTTGCTGTGAAGCTGAACCATTTGCTATTGGAAGTCAAAGGCCATAATAGCTGCCCATGGTGAACAGGGTTTGGTGGAGCTAGCAGTTTAGGATGGGTTTGAAAACAAGAGTGGTGTACACTTCCTAAACCACATGCCTCTTGAAACTCTATGAACCTGAGGAAATGATGATAATTAGGCTTCAAGCTTTTGTTCATAGAGTTTCTATGAGTCATTCTCGACACAAAGGCAATGAGCAACAGCAACAGCTGTATCTAGGAACAAAAGATAGGAAATCTCCTAACAATTCACAGTCTCAGAAATTAGTGGAGGTTTGTTATGAGCCTAACTAACTCTATAGGAGTGGTTTTATTTTAAAAATATCTGACACTATTTTCAAATCCCATGCTTAATTGCAAGATCCATGAGTGTACTAATGATATATGAAGAGCAAGGCAATGTTACATTATGACAGATCAAGTAAAGTGTTATGGGAGGAAAATTGTACTTAGATGAATACGTGAGTATATTTGTATTTTCATTTTTAACTCAACTATATCTCTACTTGTACCTATACCTGTTGCTGTTGTTATTGTTGAGTTGAAACCACCCCATAACTCAGCAGATATTCAGAGACATGGAAGGAGATTGCCCATCCTTCTCTCATGGAGAAGCTAGTGGTTTCAAATTGCAGTTTAGGATTGAGGTGTAATTTCTTACCACTTGGCCACCATCTCTATGTATATCTGCTTCTGGAAGGTCTAGTAACCTCGTCTCAAAGAATTTCACTGTCAGTCAAAGTCATGAAGTTAGAGTCCACCAGCTGCACTTGCAGTGAGTGATGGGCAAGTGTTTCTTGTGTGATTTTCTGCCTCTGGAGACCCGCTGGAGGGTCATCTATGAGTTGGGTCTGTGTCTATGACACATAACAATAAATTGTATCATCTATATCTATATCTATATGTATATATCTACATATATCTATCTATATCTATCTCTATCTCTATCTCTATCTAATCTATCTATATCTATACACACATGTATATATGGAAAGATAAAAATGTACAATATAGAAATTTTGTTCTGTAGTCACTTGCAACTATTAAAAATAACAAAAACACTCAATAATTATGAAAAACACAAAAGTTATTTAGTAACTCTGTAAATGCATGAAAATATATACATTTAATATTGAATTTAAAGGGAAAATTTATCTATACAAAGTCAGTTTGGGACCTGAAAAGACAGAAAAATGGTGGGCATAGTTCAATGGTGATTAATTTTATAAAACAAAAAGCATGGAATTTATTGTAAAAAACACAGAAAAAAAGGTGTGAACAAGTGTGTGGAACATAATGTTTATGAATTTTGTACGCACATGATTAAACATTTTCTAAAAATAATTTAAAAGAAAATTATTTTGTTGAGTGCTCAGAGTGGTAAAGTTTTATTTGATCTGATTTATACGGTTTCGATATAACTGTCAAAAGCTTCAAATGATTTATCATAGCTAAATTATTTTCATAAACTTGTTCACACACACAAATTGGTATCAGTTTTTCTCTCTCTCTCTCCTTTTTATACATACACATTTTTGTTTTCATTGGGATAGTTTGTTTTGCTCATTGCCTATTAATAAATGGCCATATCTTTGAAAACCTTGAAATAAATAAAAATAAATCACGCATATTCCTTCACACCAAGTAATTTATTGTAATATATGTCAAAATATAACAGCAAATGTTCACGAAATCAAGATATATGAAGAATACAGCCATAAATAAAAATCCTAGAAGTTTTAAATGTTAGATGCTTTTAATCTTGGTTTGCTCAATTTTGTTGAGTGTAATCTTTGTAGTCAGATCTGATAGCCCTTCATGATCTATGTTGAGTGCTCATTGCAGCATTTCAGTGGAAGCTAGAGAAGCCAAATCCACCATAACAAGATGGACGACGGCAGCAGCCATATCCATAGCTTGCAGAGCCAATTCCACGTCCAGAGTTCCCAAAGCCAGATCCACGTCCAAAGCTTCCATAGTGAGAGCCGCATCCATAGTCTCCACAGTGAGAGCCGTATCCATAGTCTCCACAGTGAGACCTGTATCCACAGCCTCCACAGTGAGAGCCGTATCCACAGTCTCCACAGTGAGACCTGTATCCACAGCCTAGTCTATGGTGGTGGCCACAACCAGAGTCATAGCCATAACCACCAAAGTCACCAAAGCCACAGCCCAGGCCTCTGGAGTAGCTGCTGTAGAAGCTCATGTTGTCAGGGTTGGTGAGTTTAGTCTGCTGGTCAAGAAAGTGTGAATGTCAGCCTGAGTACACTGATGCTTATATAGTCTTGTTGGAACATGTGATTCACCTGGAATCTCCTTGTATCATTGCATGGGTTACGTTTAATGTTATCACTCATTATTCTGCTATTTCTTTCCTAACACAAGGAGAGGCTCTCCTTCTCATTAAAATAGTTCAACATAATTGACTTTCTATTGAAGTTGTTCTTGATCTGGTATTGCTTTAATGAGAATAAATACCTGACTCTTCAAATTCTGTGCCTGCCAGCTCAAAGTAGTATTGCTCTTTGGCAGAAATTTTACATCATTTGTATTTGACGCTACTTCTTTGTTAAATGTGTCTTGTATTATATCTTCTCTGAAATTATTTACTTCATCATTAAATTTACTCACCAATAATTGTATCAATTAAAAATTTTTAATCTGAATACCTCAAATATTATACATTCATATTCCATAGAATGAAAATGTGACTCTATTCAAAAGGTATAAACACACTTGAAATGAGAAAGAGCATTAACTCTTTGCAAGTGTCAACTGACATAAAAATCATGTATAGATTTTTACCACTACAAGCATAAAAACAGTTTATATTACTTATGGTTATCCAACAGCTTTAAAAAAGTTGTTTGAAGAACAAGATCCACTTCGATTCAGAAATGATGACACCTATTCCAGCTCAGAAACAAGGTAGAAGGAGAGCATTTAAGGTTTTTATCTCTTTTCTTCACACTTTTTCAGTAGTGCGAACCTGAAATTTAATTTCCTTGTTGTTTTATTACTTACCCTACCTCTCAAAATATGCTATGAATTTTAAAGTTTTAAATACATCTGCTCTGGTTTCCAAGCACTTAGGCCAATAAATATCTTTGTCTCTTCATATTCACCATAATCTCTACTTTTGTTTTGCTCACTTCTATTTTGTCATTTTTTAAAAATAAAATCAATTTACCAGTCTTTAAATTTAAAGTGAGATTATTTTTTGTTATTTATTTTATTGGTTCATTTACAAAGTTAGAGTACATTGTTTTTCACATTGGATCTATCTTTCCCGTTCCTTCACTACCCACCCAGCAAATTGTGTGAACCAACAATTAACCCCTCCAACCATCCTGACCCCTCTGCTTACACTCTCCTAGCCATTTTGCATCTTTATACTCATTCATATAGTATTTGTCCTATGTCCATTAAAAAAAATAAACTAGATGTACCTTACTGTCTGGACTGGCATTGTTGCATTTCAATACTCTGGAGAGATCACTGACAGCTGTAATTTCTAAATCCAGCCTGAATTTCTGGTAGTTCTCTCATAATGTACTTTTCTAGCTGTTTCTTGGTTGTGGTTGTTGTTGTTCTGATATTCAGCCATATTTTACTTTTATCTGATATTGCTCAATAATATTCACACTCTGTTGGATCACCTTTCTTGGTAATGGGAATAAATTTGGATCTCTTCCAGTCATTTGGCCAGGAAACTGTCTTCTAAATTTCCTGACACAGACTATTGAGCATATTCATTTTTTTTCTATATTTTATTAATTTTCATAAACATTTACAGAGATTTTGGG
>NW_006399801.1:18282895-18286834 GCF_000299155.1 Elephantulus edwardii
AACACCATTTGTTAAAAAGGCTGCTGTTCCCCCACTTCACTGATTTCATCTCCTTCAGATTTCATTTGTTACGTGAAATATGTCAATTGGGGTCTTTTATTTTGTTAACGTCTTCTGTGGGTCCTGAACTTCTTCCCTAATCATCATTGGCCCTTTACCATATGCACTTTCTGAAATTTTTATGTGTCCACCAAATCTCTTCTGTACAGTGACTCCATGTATTCCTTCCATTCTCTCTTGATGCTTCTTGGATCATTAAAGATTTTGTCCGTAGTGTCTTAGTTTTGTGATTCAAATTTTGAATTTGTTTTTTTTAGTTCTATCAACTTGAGAAATGCCAAGTGAGTTTTTTCTTTCATTATCCAACTCCAGCCCTTAGAACATTTCATTAGAAAACATTGCTTTGTATTCACCAAATGTCTTTTGAAATTTTCTTTTCATATCTTTTACTTCAACATGTTTCCCCTTTGTTTTGAATTCTCTACACTCTAGTGTCTTTTTCATAGTCTCTTCCAACATTTTTTTGGTTTTTTCTTTCTCCCTGGCTGTGTAATGATTTGATTCTACTTTCCTGGATGATAACTTTGAAATCATCCCTCAAATGTTCGGTCTTTGGGTGCTCGATGTCTCAAACCTATTTTTGAGATTATGAGCAAATTATACAGAAGCTAGACTTTATGAAGATGTGTGTGGCTTTAGAATTTTAGAAGTACATATCAACAACCTGTGTTATACACATAATACAACCTTACATGCTAAAAGCAAAGAAGACTTGAGGGGCTTGCTTTAGAGGACCAAAGACTACAGCTTTCAATATTCAATTACTTATCCCAACTTCAAGAAAAGAAAAATCCTCATAGCTGGACAAATAGACAGCATTATGATAGATGGAGAAAGACTGATACTGTCAAAGATTTCATCTTGTTAAGATTCACAAGATTTAGAGATGTACAGCATGGGGAAAGAATTTTTTTAGAGATCTCTTCAAAACACTGAAGAGAAATGATGTCAGAGCATTGATGGCTTAATGTATGCATGACTCAAGCCACAGTCTTTCCAGTCACTTGGTATCTGAAAGCTGGACAATGAATAAAGATAACAGGAGAAGAATTGATGCCTTTGAATTATGGTGTTAGGGTTGAATATTCAATGGACTACCAAAAAAACAAACAGATATATATCTCAGAGAAAGTGAAACCAAAGTACTTATTTGGAGGCAAGGATTTCCAATGCTTCATGTCACATACTTAGAGCATGCTGTTAGAATAGGCTATTCCTTGCGGGGGGTGGGGGGGCATCATGCTCGGAAATGTGGAAGGTCAATGGGAAAAAAAAAAGTAAGACCCTCAACAAAATGGATTGATACATTATCTATGGTAATGGGCTCAAATGTGTCTGGAATGATACAGAGAGTGCAGAATAGCATAGTGCTCAGATCTTCTGATCTTAGTGATATATGAATCATAATTAATTCAATGGGATTTAACAACCACAATAACTCTCAGCCATTAAGAAATATTCAAGGTGCCTTATTTACAATAGCCAAAAAGTGGAAGCAGCCCAAACACCCATCAACAAATAAGTATACTTAGATATTATGATGCATTCACACAAGAGAATTCTATGTAACATTAAGCAACAATGATTTTGACACCATATAACTTAGAGAGCTAGAAAGCATTGTGCTGAGTGAAATATCAGTCAAATAAAAGCAAATATAGTATAAGACCACTTTCAAGAGCTAGAAAGTAAAGTGCCATGGTATTCTGAAGAAGTGGAGTGAAACGGTGACCAAAAGAAAACTCAGATGCAAACCAATCTTTAAGAAGGGGTCAGGGGATTCAATTCTTCAATGTGGATAAAAGTCCAGATTGCTTTTGGTTTTCATATTTATTAGCCTTCTCAAAGAGCAAGTTAAGACAGACTGTTTTGTTTTTAATTCGTAAGCAAGAGCCACGATTTTGCAAACTTCTCATATACAGGGACAATGGGTACAGAGACAATTATTGGGCCACCTTAGCAGTTCCCCCTTTGCTGAGTTCCTGCTCCTCTCTTGCATGTGGGTTGCTGTTATGAAATGTTATTGCACAAATATAAATCTCAGAATGCAAGTTCCTTTCCTAGAGGTCTTCAAAAGCCATTGTTGTGAAAATAGAAATGTAACTGAGAGAAAAATGTATAAATGTTAAAAAGGAGCAGAAAAGGGAGAGAAGGTGGATAGAAAAAGAGGAAGGATGAAATATCACTGTAATAGAAGACATTAATGGGTTGAATGGGGGAGAAGTAGAAAAAATTCAGTGGAAACTTGAAAATATTGGGTGATAAAGGAGTAACAGAATGATAAATAATTATATGGAATATAATGTCTATGAATGATTGTATAAAACAGAAAGCACATGTACAAAATATGATGTATTTTAATGCTTATATACGGGCCAATAAAAAACTTTAAACGAAGTATACTTGAAGTATATTTACAGGTGGTAACATAGATATACTAAGTGGAATAAATCAATCACAGACGTGCAAACATAGTAACTTCAGTCATATGGCGTTACAACAAACGCTAATGTGCTGAGGTAAGTTTACCAGTGATTAGCAAAGTCAAGACCAAGAGGAGGAAAGGGAATCATTGATTAAAAAGTACATGATACAATCTCTTAAAAGTGAGGGAAAATTTATCTACAAGTAGGGGTAATAATTACACAATATCATTAGTATCATGGATAGTACTGAGCGGTATACCTGGAAATGATTGAAGTAGCAAATAATTATATTTTTGTGAAAAAAACATTAAAATATACATAGACAAATAATTTTACAATAATTTTCTTACAAATACTTAATAATTAAGAATTTTTTTTTCAATGGACATTCGGACAAATACTATATAAAACCACTATTACAGAATTAGAATGACGAACAAAGGGAGTGAGGAGAGTTGAAGCCGAGAGATGAGGATAGGGAGGGGGATTAAAATTGGGTCACACAATTTGGTGAGTGGGTGGTAAAGAAATGAGAAAGATCCAATGTGAAAAAAAAGTATTTGAACTTTGTAAATAAACCAGTATGGTAAGTAATTAAAAAAAATATAGCTCATTTCTAATTAAAAACCTGATTGGCATCATCAGGATGGATTGTGAGAAGACTGAGATTATTCACCACTTTAGTTTGTTTAGCTCCACAGTCAACACTCTTGGCACCAGCAGACAGGAAATTAATAGATGTATTGTGATGGGAAAGTCTGTTGTTAGGGATCTCTCCAAAGTACTGAAGAACAATGGTGTCTCTCTGGAGACTAAGGTGCATCTGATGCAGGTCATGGTCTTTGCCATCATTTGTTATGCATCAGAGAGTTGGACTACGAATAGGGAGGATAGAAGGAGAATTGATGCCTTTGAGCTGTGGTATTGGAGAACAGTATTGAGTGTACCATGAACTGCTAAAAAAGACAAACAGACTCAACGTAGAGAGGGTTAAACCGGGCTGCTCCTTGGAGGCAAGGATTCTGAGACTTCGTCGGACATACTTTGGACATGTTGCAAGGAGGGAATGAACCTTGGAGAGGGACATCATCCTTGGGAGAGTGGAGGGACAGCACAGTAGAGGAAGGCCCTCTATGAGGAGGATTAATTCGTGACTGGGGTAATCTGGGTGGGTGTGTCTGAGACAGTGCAATTGGCACAAGACAGAGCAGAGATTAGGGCTACAGTACATAGGGTCGCTATGAGTTGCAAGTGACCTGACAGCACAAAATACAACAACAAGAAGTTAAAATACTTAAAAAAAAACAGATGAACTTAATTCTTTTTTTTAAATTTAAATTTGTTATTAATTTCAGTGAAAATTTACAGAGGCTTTGGATTTCCATTCATTCATTGTTGTAGATTTTTCCCCTCCCAAGTCCCCCCCCCCACCAGACATACCCTCTTGGAAAAG
>NW_006399801.1:18287506-18288716 GCF_000299155.1 Elephantulus edwardii
CCATCCCCTTTTCCTTATCAATCAGGGTGAAGTCTCTCTCAGGGAGGAGTTATAGGGAATGGCAAGGGACACACTGATAAAGGAGATTAATCAGAACTGGCTTTGACAAGCACTGTGGCAATTGGACAATTAAAACAGACATGGGGGGTGGGGAAGAAGAACGAACATGGGATGAGGGTGGAGAAAACAGTGCATCAATGAATGAATGAAAACCCAAAATCTCTGTAAATGTTCATTAAAACTAATAAAATTTAATTAAAAAAACACAAAAAAAGTCTAGATATGAGCAAAACAAATGGAGAGATATTATGGTGAATATGAAGAGAAGCTAGACACAAAGATATTTATTGGCATAGGTGAATGGAACCCAGAGTACAGACATATTTAAACATTAAAATTCATAGTATATTTTGAGAGAAAGGGTAAGTAATAAAAAAGAAGAAAATTTAAGTTCAGGTTTGCGCTACTGGAAAAGTGTGGAAAAAGGAAATAATAAGTGCATGTAATTATACAAGGACAAGTGCATGTAAATATATAGCAGAACAATTTGAATCCCAAAGTGAAAATAAAACCTTAAATGTGCTCCTGATACCATGTGTCTGAGATATGTCATCATTTGTGAATCTAATGAACTATTTAAGCTACTGGATAACCATAAGTAATATAAACTGCTGTTATACTTGTAGTGCGAAAAATCAAATGATAATTTTTATGTTCTTTAGGGGCAGGATAGAGCAGGGTTTAGTTTAGGGCTGTTGTGCATAGGGTCGCTATGAGTCACAAACGACTCAGTGGCACATAACAACAACAACAACAACTCTTACAAAGAGTTAATGCTCTTTCTTATTTCAAGTGTGTTTATACCTTTTGGACAGAGACACATTTTCATTGTAAGGAATATGTATGTATGTATAATATTTGAGGTATATAGATTGAAAATTTTTAATTGAAGCAATTATTGGTGAGTAATGTAAAGATGAAGTAAATAATTTCAGAGAAGACAGAATACAAGAAACATTTAACAAAAAGTGGCATCAAATACAAATGAGGTAACATTCCTGCCAATAAGCAATTCTACTTTGAGCTGGCAGGTGCAGAATTTGAAGAGTCGGGTATTTATTCTCATTAAAGCAATACCAGTTCAAGAACAACTTCAATAGGAAGTCAACTATGTTGAACTATTTTAATGAGAAGGAGAGCCTCTCCTTGT
>NW_006399801.1:18289411-18295687 GCF_000299155.1 Elephantulus edwardii
TTCTTCATATCTCTTGATTTCATGTACTTTTACCATTATGATATTTTTATTTATTTATTACAATAAATTATTTCATTTGAAACAGTATACATGATTTACATTTATTTTTGTTTAATTCAAGATTTTCAAAGAGATTGCCATTATATCTATAGACAATGAGCAAACTACCCCAAAGAAAAATAAAATGTATTTGTGTGCGTGTGTGTACAAGTTTATGACAATAATTTAGCTATGACAAATATCTTGAAGAATTAATAGTTACATAGAAACCATATAACTCTAATCAAATAACACTTAACCACTCTGAACATGAAATAAGATAATTTTCTTTTAAATATGTTTGGAAAAATTTTGTTTTACACTGGTTTGCAAACAAAATTCATATACATTATTTTTCACACTTTTATTCTTCAGCATTGAGTTTTTTACAATAATTCCCATACTTTTGGTTTTATAAAGTAAATGACCATTGAACTATGCCCTTAATTTTCCTGTCTTTTTAGGTCCCCATGAGACTGTATAGATAATTTTTCTCTTTTAACTTCAATATTAATTAAGCTTATATATTTTCATGTATTTAGAGTTATTAAATAATAACTTTTGTGTATTTACTAATTACTGTGTATTTTTATTTTTTAATAGATGCAATGATTACAAAATAAAATTTCTATAAATGTTCATTTTATCTATACATATATGCATGTATGTGTAGATACATAGATAAATGTAGATATGTTGTTGTTGTTGTTTTGTGCCATTGGCCGCTTGTGACTCATAGAGACCCTATGTACAAGAGCTCTAAAATCCGTTCTATCCTGTGCCAACCTTGCCACCTCAAACACATTCATTCTGACCACTCCACTCACAGAATCGATACACCTCATCCAGGGTCTTCCTTTCCTGCACCGTCCCTCCACTCTCCCAAACATAATGTGCTTCTCCAAGAACCGGTTCCTCCTTGCAACATGCCCAAAGTAAGCCAGATGAAGCTTAAAAATCCTTGACTCCAAGGAGTATTCTGGCTTCATTTTCTCCAGGACAAACCTGTTTGTTCTCCTAGCAGTCCCGGTATATTCGACACTCTTCTCCAGCACCACAGCTCAAAGGCATCAGTTCTCTTTCTGTCATCCCTAGTCACTGTCCAACTAACTCTCCAATACATAGCACGTAATTGAGAAAACTATAGCCTGGATCAGGCATACCTAAGTCTCCAGCCTAGCGTCGTTGCTCTTCAGTACTCTGGAGAGATCCCTGACAACTGACTTTCTCAGTGTAATTCCTCTCTTGATTTCCTGGCATCTGGTACCAAGAGCGTTGACAGTGGAGTCAAGTAAATGAAAACTGCTAACTATATCAATCTCTTCACCATCCATACTGATGCTGCCAATTAGCCAAGTGGTGAGAATCTTTGTTTTCTTGATGTTCAACTTCAATCCATATTGAAAGCTGCAGTCCTTGACCTTCTGCAGCAAGTGCCTCAGGTTCTCCTCCATTTTGGCAAGCAGAGTTGTGTCATCTGCATAACACAGGTTGTTGATGAATCTTCGACCAATCCTGATGTTACGTTCCTCCTTATACAGCCCAGGGTCCCAGGTGATCTGTTCTGCATAAAGATTAAAAACGTATGGAGACAGAATATAACCCTGGTGGACTCCCTTCCCAATTTTGAACCATGCAGTGTCTCCTTGTTCTGTTCAGATGACTACCTCTTGGTCCAAATATAGGTTTTGTGTAAGCACAATCAAATGTTCTGGGATTCCCATTCTTCTCAGAGTCAACCACAACTTGTTGTGATCCACACAGTCAAAAGTCTTTGCATATTCAATGAAGCATAGATAGACATTCCTCTGATACTTTCTGCTTTCTGCCAAGATCCATCTAACATTAGCTATAATATCCCTAGCACCATGACCTCTTCTAAACCGAGCCTGCCCATCTGGCAGTTCTCTGTTGACATGTTACACCAGTCATTTTTTTATAAGTTTCAGCATAATCTTGCTTGTATGTAATATTAATGATATTGTTCCATAATTTCCACACTCTGTCAGGTCACCTCTCTTTGAATGGAAACAAATATCGATCTCTTGCAGTCATTTGGCAAGCAGGATGTCCTCGAGATTTCTTGGCACAAGTTAGTGAGCACATCCAGGGTAGCATCTGTTTGTTGAACTGTGTCAATTGGTAAACCATCAACTCCGGGAGCTTTGGTTTTTGCCAGTTCCTTCAGAGCAACTGGAACTTCCTCTTTCATAACCACAGGCTCTTGTTCACACATTTTTTTAATTCTTCTCTGTCAGCCATTTCCTTCTTAGACACCGACTCTATAGACTCTATACACTCCTTCCATTTTTTTAATGCTTCTTGGATCATTTAACACTCTATCCAAATCATCCTTAAGTATTACCAATCGTGGCTTGAATTTGTTTTTAAACTGCTTCAGCTTAAGAAAGCTGAGTGAGTTTGGCCCTTTTGATTTTCTGACCCCAGCTCTTTGCACATTTCATTAGAGTATCTTTGAAAATTTTTCTTCAGTTCTTCAATTTCTTAATTTCTTCCTTTATCTTTGGCTTCTCTGCACTCTAATATAATACTGAGAGTCTCATTTGACATCCACGTTAGTCTTAATTGACATATTAAAAAGAAATAACAACTTTTTCAGACTAGTGGTTAAATTTAGGTTATTACCTTTCTATGGTACTTAACAACAACAACAACAACAACAACCGTTCCTTATATTACACACTTTTTACATATTACATACTTGGAGCATGTTTTCAGGAAGAGCGAGCCTTTGGAAAAAAGCATCATGCTGGTAAAGGTAGAAGGTTAACAAAAGAATGGAAGACCTCACCTAGATAGATTGGCATAGTGATTATAGAAACAGAAAGTGAGGAAGGCATGGTATACAGTACACTTCTCATCTGTTGTTCCTATGGTTACTCTGAGTCAGTGTTGACTAAATGGCACCTAACAACAACAGCAGAGTTTCTTCTAGAAACTTGGAAGAAAGTGAGCTCATCAATTGACTGTAAGTATCCATGTCTGTGTTCCTTTCAAAGAAAACTGATGCAATTAAATGCAGAATTTATCCCCCAGTATCATTAATGCAACTCGTAAAATTTTGCTGGTGTTAAATTTTAAAATGGTTTCAGGAGCATATCTATAGAGAACTGCCAAATATTCACATAAAATTCAAAAGATGTGGGATTAGAGATATGATTATTAATGTCCGTTTTATCTTGACTAAAAATAATCTGAGAAATAATTGTCTATTTTTTATTGACCATAAAAGTCACTCATCTATGTATTTCACACAAACAGGGAAAATAATGCAAAGAATGGCAATTATAGAGTACATAATTGTTCTTATATGGAAACTCTATATAAATCAAAATGTAACTAACTATTCAACTGGAACAATAGGATACTCCATACTTTCAAATCTGGAAAGGAATGTGGCAGTATTGTGTTCTTCACCATACTTATTTAATTTATATGCTGGAGAGTAATGTATGAAGTTGGCCTTGGTAGAAAAATGTAACGTCACGATTTGAGAAAGGATTATTATCAACCTGCTATATACAGATGACAAAATTTGGGTTTTTTTTTCTTCATTTGCTCATATACATTTTGCTTGATAACATTATTTATAATACAATCAGAAGGCATAATTTTTCTAGCCAAAAAGAAAAGAGACTTGAAGCAATTACTAATAATAATCAAAGAATGTATCTTTCAAAATAGATAAAGCCTCACCGGAAAGCATACAAAACTCAACCAAATTAAAACCACCACAATTATACAAATAAGAAACTTCATGACAAGCAGAGAAAAGACTGAATTCATTAATAATTTTATTTCATTTGTGTCTATAATAAAAACCAATAAAACTAACAATCAAATCAAGAGTAAGGTATGCGAAATTAAGCCATGTTATTTTCCATTATTTCATAGAAATTCAAAAGGTGAACAACTAATAAAGACCAATAACTGATTATTTTGAATTACAGTATTTGAAAAAATGAGGATTATACTATAGACAACATCCAGAGCAACATAAAAGATATAAATTGGATGAAATACTTCTAAAAATGCTTCTTAGAAGCAAAGAAGGATAATGAGCTTTTATACATACCTTGGATTTATCAGAGTTTACCAGTCTCTGTAGAAAATATGCTTGGTAAAGTAGATGAACCATCAAAAAAGAGGGAATACTCAATGAAATAAATTGGCTCAGAAGGTTTATCAATGGACTAAATAATATCAAGAATATTGAGAACAGTGCTAAGCTGGGCAGTTTTATTCTTTGTACATTATAGTTTGAACATGACTAAGCTGTAATCACCCAAATGATACGTAAATAAAATCTCTTCAATGACAACAAAAGAAGTTCGTTCCAGAGGCCATTTGATAGGTCAGTCTAATATGGACTATCTTACTTGAAAAAAGGAGGGAAGCTCTAAATGTATAGTCCATAGTGTGTTACACGGCTAAAAACCTAATGCCTCTCTGACATATTTATTCTACTAGCTATCTCTACTGGAAGCAGGAATGGCATCCACTTCCTAAATCACATGTCTTTAGAAACTTTGAGGGCCCTTGTATATAAATGTTGGTTTTGCCCAAGGGTTTATTGCTATTGCTATCGTTACTTCATTTTAGGGGAGGATTCTTCTAAGTAGAACAGCACTCCTCTGCCAAATTGCTGCACTGAGGTAATCTGGGTTTGCTGTGAAGCTGAATCATTTGCCATTGGAGGTCAAATGCCATAATAGCTGCCCATGGTCAACAGGGTTTGGTGGACCTAGCAAATTAGGGTGAATTTGAAAACAAGAGTGGTGTACACTTCCTAAACCACATGCCTCTGGGAACTCTATGAACCTGAAGAAATGATAATTATAGAAAGGCTTCAAGCTTTTGTTCATAGAGTTTCTATGAGTCATTCTTGACACAAAGTCAACGAACAACAACAACAGTTTTATCTAGAGAAAAAAAGATAGGAAATCTCTTCTTTTAACAATTTAAAGTCTCAGAAATTAGTGGTTTGTTATGAGGCTAATTAACTCTATAGGAGTGGTTTTATTTTAAAAATATCTGACACTATTTTCAAATCCCATGTTTAAGTGCACGATCCTCCAGTGTACTAATGATATTTGAAGAGCAAGGCAATGTTTCATTATGACAGATCAAGCAAAGGGTTATGGGAGGAAAATTGTACTTAATTGAAAAGTGAGTATATATGTATTGCCATCTTTTACTCAACTATATCTCTACATGTACCTATACCTGTTGTTGTTGTTGAGTTGAAACCACCCCATAATTCAGCAGATATTCAGAGACATGGAAGGAGATTGCCCATCATTCTCTCATGGAGCAGCTAGTGGTTTCAAGTTCATTTTAGGATTGCGGTGTAATTTCTTACCACTCGGCCACCATCTCTTTGTATATTTGCTTCTGGAGGCTCTAGTAACCTCGTCTCAAAGAGTTTCACTGTCAGCCAAAGTCATGAAGTTAGAGTCCACCAGCTGCACTTGTAGTGAATGATGGGCAAGTGTTTCTTGTGTGATTTTCTACTTCTGGAGACCCACTGGAGGGTCATCTATGAGTTGGTTCTGTGTCTATGACACATAACAATAAATTGTATCATCTATATCTACCTTTATTTATATATCTACACTGACGTGTATATATGGAAAGATAAAGATGTACATACATAGAAATTTTGTTCTGTAATCACTTGCATCTATTAAAAATAGGCAAAACACTCAATAATTATGGAAAACATAAAAGTTGTTATTTAATAACTCTGTAAAGGCACGAAAATAATATAAGTTTAATGTTGAATTTAAAATGGAAAATTTATCTATACAAAGTAGGGTGGGGACCTGAAAAGACAGCAAAATCGTGGGCATAGTTCAATGGTGATTAATTTTAGGAAACAAAAAGTTTGGGAATTATTGTAAAAAACACAGAAAAAAGTGTGAATAAGTGTGTGGAAAATAATGTTTATGAATTTTGTAAGCACATCATTATAAAATAAAATTTTCTAAAAATAATTTAAAAGAAAATTATTTTGTTTAGTTTTCAGAATGGTAAAGTTTTGTTTGAGCTGATTTATATGGTTTCTATGTAACTCTCAAAAGCTTCAAATAGTTTATCATAGCTAAATTATTTTCATAAACTTGTTCACACACACACAAATTAGTCTCAGTTTCTCTCTCTCTCTCTCCTTTTTACACATACACATTTTTGTTTTCATTGGGATAGTTTGTTTTG
>NW_006399801.1:18296887-18298527 GCF_000299155.1 Elephantulus edwardii
TGCAAGATTCAATGGACATAAAAATCATCAATAGATTTTTACCACTACAAGCATAAAAGCAGTTTATATTACTTATGGTTATCCAACAGCTTAAAAAAAGTTGGTCGAAGAACAAGAATCACTTGGATTCAGAAATGATGACACATATTCCAGCTCAGAAACAAGGTAGAAGGAGAGTATTTAAGGTGTTATTCTCAATTTGGGATTCCTTCCCTGGTATTGAAATATTTAAATACTCTATTATGTATTTACATGCACTTGCCCTTGTAAAATTATATGCACTTATTATTTCCCTTTTTGACACTTTTCCAGTAGTGCAAAACTGAACTTTAATTTCCTTCTTGTTATATTACTTACCCTTTCTCTCAAAATATACTATCAATTTTAAAATTATAAATGCATCTGCACTCTGGTTTCCATTAACTTATGCCAATAAGTATCTTTTTCTCTTCATATTCACCATAGTCTCTCCGTTTGTTTTGCTCACTTCTATTTTGTCCTTTTTAAAAAAAAGCATTAATTTTCCAGTCTTTAATTTAATGTGAGTTTTTTTTTATTATTTATTTCATTGGTTAATTTGCAAAGTTCGAATACAGTGTTTTTCACATTGAGTCTTTCCCATTCCTTCACCACAAACCCAGCAAATTGTGTGACCCAACAATTAAGGCCTCCGGCCATTCTCACCTCTCTGCTTCCACTCTCCCAGTCCTCTTGCATCTTTATACTCATTCTACAATAATGGTTTTATATAGTATTTGTCCCTATGTCCATTAAAAAAGTAAATCAGGTTTACCTTAATCTCTGGACTGGCATTGTTGCTTTTCAGTACTCTGGAGAGGTCCCTGACAGAGGTCTTTAAAAAACCCAGCCTGAATTTATGGTAGTTCTCTCATAATGTACTTTTCCAACCATTTTTGTTTTCTTTTTTTTTTTTTCTTTTATGACATTCAGCCATATTTTGCGTTTATCTGATATTGCTCAATAATATCCAAGCTCTGTTGGATCACTTTTCTTGGTAATGGGAATAAATTTGGATCTCTTCCTGTCATTTGGCCAGGAAACTGTCTTCTAAATTTCCTGACATAGACTATCGAGTACATTCAGAGTTTATTTGTTAGGTGAAATGTGTTAATTGGGATCTTTTATCTTGTCAGCGTCTTCAGTGGACCCTGAACTTCTTCCCTCATCATCATTGGCCCTTTAGCACATTCACTTTCTGAAATTTGTATGTATCCACCTAATCTCTTTTGTACAGTGACTCCATGTATTCCTTCCATTTTCTCTTGATGCCTCTTGGATCATCCAAGCTTTTGTCCATAGTGTCTTAGTTTTGTATTTCAAATCTAGAATTTGTTTTTCAGTTTCGTCAACTTGAGAAATGCCAAGTGAGTTTTTTCTATCATTCTCCAACTCCAGCCTTTAGAACATTTCATTAGAAAACATTGCATTGTCTTCACCACATGTCTTTTGAAATTTTCTTTTCATATCTTTTACTTCAACATATTTCCTCCTTGTTTTGACTTATCTACACTCTAGTGTCTCTTTTATAGTCTCTCCAACATCTCTTTTGGTCTTTTCTTTCTCCACGCCTGTGCAATGATTTGTTTCTACTTTCCTGAATGATAACTTTGAAATCATCC
>NW_006399801.1:18299132-18300804 GCF_000299155.1 Elephantulus edwardii
CCAAAAAAACAAACAGATATATATCTCAGAGAAAGTGAAACCAAAGTACTTATTTGGAGGCAAGGATTTCCAATGCTTCATGTCACATACTTAGGGCATGCTGTTAGAATAGGCTATTCCTTGCGGGGGGTGGGGGGGCATCATGCTCGGAAATGTGGAAGGTCAATTGAAAAAAAATAGGAAGATCCTCAACAAAATGGTTGATTCATTATCTGTGGTAATGGGCTCAAATGTGTCAGGAATGATACAGAGAGTGCAGAATAGGATCGAGTTCAGATATATTGATCTTAGTGATATTATGAATCATAATTGATTCAATGGCATTTAACAACAGAAATAACTCTCAGCCATCAGGAAATGTTTAAGGTGCCTTATTTACAATAGCAAGAAAGTGTTAGCATCCCAAATACCCATCAATAAATAAATATATTTAGATATTATGGTACATTCACACAAGAGAATTCTATGCAACATTAAGCAACAATGATTTTAACACTATATAACTTAGAGAGCAGAAAGCATTGTGCTGAGTGAAATATCAGTCACAAAAAGGTAAATGTAGCATACTACTACTTACAAGAGCCAGAATGAAAAGTGCCATGGTATTCTGCAGAAGTGGAGTGAAACGGTGACCAAAAGAAAACTAAGATACAAACCAATCGTTAAGAAGGGGTCAGGGGATTCAATTCTTCAAGAAGGATAAAAGCCCAGATTGTTCTTGGTTCTTCATATTTATTAGCCTTCTCAAAGAGCAAGTTAAGACAGACTATTTTGTTTTTCATTCATAAGCAAGAGCCACACTTTTGCAAACTTCTCATATCCAGGGGCAATGGGTACAGAGACAATTATTGGGCCACCTTAGCAGTTCCCCCTTTGCTGAGTTCCTGCTCCTCTCTTGCATGTGGGTTGCTGCTATGAAATGCCATGGCACATATGTAAATCTCAGAATGCAGGTTCCTGTCCTGGAGGTCTTCAAAAGCCATTGTTTTGAAAATAGAAATGTAAATGAGAGCAAAATTTATAAATGTTCAAAAGGAGCAGAGAAGGGAGAGAAGGTGGATAGAAAAACAGGAAGGATGAAAAATCACTGTGATAGAAGACATTAATGGGTTGAATGGGGGAGAAGTAGAAAAAATTCAGTGGAAACTTGAAAATATTGGGTGATAAAGGAGTAACAGAATGATAAATAATTTTATGGAATATAATGTCTATGAATGATTGTATAAAACAGAAAGCACATGTACAAAATATGATGTGGATTAATGATTATATACAGGCCAACAAACAACTTTTGAAAAAGTATACTTGAAGTATATTGTACATGTGGTTAACATAGATATACTAAGTGGAGGAAATCAATCACAAACGTGCACACATGGAAACTTCAGTCATATGGTGTCACAACACAGACTAATGTGCTGAGGTAAATTTATCAGTGATTAGCAAAGTCAAGACCAAGAGGAGGAAAGGGAACTATTGATTGAAAAGTACATGATACAATCTCTTTAAAGTGAGGGGAAATTTGTCAACAAGTAGGGGTAATAATTACACAATATGATTAGTATCATGGATATTCCTGAGTTGTATACCTGGAAGTGATTGAAGTAGCAAATAATTATATTTTTGTGCAAAAACATTAAAATATACATATACAAATAATTTTATAATAATT
>NW_006399801.1:18301119-18302687 GCF_000299155.1 Elephantulus edwardii
TCAGGGTGGATGGTGAGAAGACTGAAATTGTTCAGAGCTTAAGTTTGCTTAATTCCACAGTCAACACTCTTGGCACTAGCAGACAGGAAATTAATAGACGTATTGTGATGGGAAAGTCTGCTGTTAGGGATCTCTCCAAAGTACTGATGAACAATGGTGTCTCTCTGGAGACTAAAGTGTGTCTGATGCAGGTCATGGTCTTTGCCATCATTTGCTATCCATCAGAGAGTTGGAACATGAATAGGGAAGGTAGAAGTAGAATCGATGCCTTTGAGCTATGGTGCTGGAGAAGATTATTGAGTGTACCACGAACTGCTAAAAAAAAAAAATACAGACCCAACCTAGAGAGGGTTAAACCAGGCTGCTTGGAGGCAAGGATTCTGAGAATTTGTCTGACATACTTTGAACATGTTGCAAGGAGGGAATGATTCTTGGAAAGGGACATCATGCTTGGGAGAGTGGAGGGACAGCACAGTAGAGGAAGGCCCTCTATGAGGTGGATTGATTCAGTGACTGGGGTAATCTGGGTGGGTGTGTCTGAGACTGTGCAATTGGCACAAGACAGAGCAGAGATTAGGGATGTAGTACATAGTGTCTCTATGAGTTGCAATCGACTCGACTGCACATAACAACAACAACAAGAAGTTAAAATATAAAAAAAATAGATTAGATATGAGCAAAACAAATGGAGAGATATTATGGTGATTATGAAGAGAATATAGAGACAATGATATTTATTGGCATAAGTGAATGGAACCCAGAGCAGACTTATTTAAACATTAAAATTCGTAGTATATTTTGAGAGAAAGGGTAAGTAATGAAAAAGAAGGAAGTTTAAGTTCAGGTTTGCACTACTGGAAAAGTGTGGGAAAAGGAAATAATAAGTGCATGTCATTATACAAGGACAAGTGCATGTAAATATATAGCAGAACTTTTTAATATTACAATACTAGGGATAGTATCCCAAAGTGAAAATAAAACCTTAAGTGCTCTCCTGGTATCCTGTGTCTGAGATATGTCATCAGTTGTGAATCTAATGAACTATTTTAAGCTGTTGGATAGCAATAAGTAATATAAACTGTTGTTATACCTGTAGTGCTAAAAATCAAGATAATTTTCATGTCCATTGACTCTTGCAAAGAGTTAATGCTCTTTCTTATTTTAGGTATGTTTACACCTTTTGGATAGAGACACATTTTCACATTTCTAAGGAATATGTATGTGTAATATTTCAGGTATATAGATTGAAAATCTTTATTTGAAACAATTATTAGTGAGTAAATGTAAAGATGAAGTAAATAATTTCAGAGAAGGCAGAACACAAGAAACATTTAACAAAGAGTGGCATCAAATACAAATGAGGTAACATTCCTGCCAATAAGCAATTCTATTTTGAGCTGACAGGCACAGAATTTGAAAAGTTGGGTATTTATTCTCATTAAAGCAACACGAGTTCAAGAACAACTTCAATACAAAGTCAACTATGTTGAATTATTTTAATGTGAAGGAGAGCCTCTCCTTGTGTTAGGAAAGAAATAGCAGAATAATGAGTGATACCATTAAACGTA
>NW_006399801.1:18302787-18306291 GCF_000299155.1 Elephantulus edwardii
GAATACAAGAAATATTTAACAAAGAGTGGCATCAAATACAAATGATGTAACATTTCTGCCAATAAGCAGTTCTACCTTGAGCTGGCAGTCACAGAATATGAAGTGTCGAGTATGTATTCCCATTAAAGCCATACCAGTTGAAGAACAACTTCAATAAGAAGTCAACTATGTTGAACTATTTTAATGAGATGGAGAGCCTCTCCTTGTGTTGGGAAAAAGAATAGCAGAATAATGAGTGATACCATTAAACGTAACCCATGCAATGACACAAGGAGGTTCCAGGTGAATCACATGTTCCAACAAGACTATATATAAGCATCAGTGTATTCAGGCTGACATTCACCCTTTCTTGACCAGCAGACTAAACTCACCAACCCTGACAACATGAGCTTCTACAGCAGCTACTCCAGAGGCCTGGGCTGTGGCTTTGGTGACTTTGGTGGTTATGGCTATGGCTCTGGTTGTGGCCACCACCATAGACTAGGCTGTGGATACGGCTCTCACTGTGGAGACTGTGGATACGGCTCTCACTGTGGAGGCTGTGGATACGGCTCTCACTGTGGAGACTATGGATACGGCTCTCACTGTGGAGGCTGTGGATACGGCTCTCACTGTGGGGGCTGTGGATACAGGTCTCACTGTGGAGACTATGGATACGGCTCTCACTATGGAAGCTTTGGACGTGGATCTGGCTTTGGAAACTCTGGACGTGGAATTCACTCTGGAAGCTATGGATATGGCTGCTGCCGTCGTCCCTCTTGTTATGGTGGATTTGGCTTCTCTAGCTTCCACTAAAATGCTACAATGAGCACTCAACATAGATCATGAAGGGCTACTCAGATCTGACTCCAAAGATAACACTCAACAAAATTGAGCAAGCCAAGATTAAAAGCAATTAAAAGAATCTAACATTTAAAACTTTTAGGATTTTTATTTTATTGCTGTCTTCTTCATGTCACTTGATTTCATATACATTTACTGTTATTATATTTTCACATATATTGTAATAAATTACTTGGTGTGAAGCAATATGCATGATTTATTTTTATTTTTTTTTATTTCAAGGTTTTCAAAGTTATGACCATTGTATCAGTAGGCAATGAGCAAAGTAAACTATCCCAATGATGACAGAAATGTGTATGTTTAAAACAGAGAGAGAGAGAGACTGATACTGATTTGTGTGTGTATGAAAAAGCTTATGGAAATAATTTAGCTATGATAAATTATTTGAAGCTTTTGAGAGTTACATAGAATCCATATAAATCACTTCAACACTAAACAAAATAATATTATTTTAAATTATTTTTAGAAAAAGTTTATTTTATAATGATGTGCATACAAAATTAATAAACATTACATTCCACACACTTATTCACACTTTTTCTCTGTGTTTTTTACAATAAATCCCATACTTTTTGTTTCATAAAATTAATCCCATTGAACTATGCCCACCATTTTTTTATCTTTTCAGGTCCCCACACGACATTGTATAGATAAATTTTCCCTTTGAAATTCAATATTAAACTTAAGTATTTTTGTGCCTTTATGGAGTTATTAAATAACAACTTTTGTGTTTTCCGTAATTATTGAGTGTTTTGCTTATTTTTAATAGATGCAAGTGATTACAGAACAAAATTTCTGTATATGTACATTTTTATCTTTCCATATATACACGTGTGTGTATAGATAGATAGATAGATAGATAGATAGATAGATAGATAGATATAGATAGATATAGATGATACAATATATTGGTATGTGTCATAGACACAGACCCAACTCATAGATGACCCTCCAGCGGGTCTCCAGAGGCAGAAAATCACACAAGAAACACTTGCCCATCATTCACTACAAGTGCAGCTGGTGGACTCTTAACTTCATGACTTTGGCTGACAGTGAAACTCTTTGAGAAGAGGTTACTAGAGCCTCCAGAAGCAGATATACATAGAGATGGTGGCAGAATGGTAAGAAATTACACCGCAATCCTAAAATGCAATTTGAAACCACTAGCTGCTCTATGAGCGAAGGATGAGCAATCTCCTTCCATGTCCCTGAATATCTGCTGAGTTATGGGGTGGTTTCAACTGAACAATAACAAGAACAACAGGTATAGGTACAAGTAGAGATGTAGTTGAGTTAAAAATGAAAATACAAATCCACTCACGTATTCATCTATGTACAATTTTCCTCCCATAACACTTTGCTTGATCTGTCATAATGTAACATTGCCTTGCTCTTCAAATATCATTAGTACACTCCTGGATCTTGCAATTAAGCATGGGATTTGAAAATAGTGTCAGATATTTTTAAAATAAAACCACTCCTATTGAGTTAGGCTCATGACAAACCTCCACTAATTTCTGAGACTGTAAATTGTTAAAAGAAGAGATTTCCTATCTTTTTTTCCCTAGATACAGCTGTTGTTGTTGTTCATTGCCTTCGAGTCGAGAATGACTCATAGAAACTCTATGAACAAAAGGCTTGAAGCCTTTCTATAATTATCATCATTTATCCATGTTCAGAGTGTTCCCAGACGCATGTTGTGGTTTAGGAAGTATATGTCACTCTTGTTTTCAAAGCTATCCTAAACTGGGAGCTCCACCAACCCTGTTGACCAGGGGCAGCTATTATGGCATTTGACTTCCAATGGCAAATGGTTCAGCTTCACAGCAAACCCAGATTACCTCAGTGCAGCAACTTGCCAGAGGAGTGCTGTAGTACCTAGAAGAATCCTCCCCTAAAATGAAGTAACGAAAGCAATAGCAATAAGCCCTTGGCAAAACCAACATTTAAACACAAGGGCCTTCATAGTTTCTAAAGACAGGTGATTTAGGAAGAGCATGGTATTCCTGCTTCTAATAGATGTAGCTAGTGGAATAAAAATATCAGAGAGGGACCATTTTTTTAGCCATGTAACACACTATGGACTACACATTTAAAGCTTCCCTCC
Source organism: Elephantulus edwardii (assembly GCF_000299155.1). Taxonomy (NCBI): domain Eukaryota; kingdom Metazoa; phylum Chordata; class Mammalia; order Macroscelidea; family Macroscelididae; genus Elephantulus; species Elephantulus edwardii. Next base: position 18,305,738 of record NW_006399801.1, read on the forward strand.
TTTTTTCAAGTAAGATAGTCCGTATTAGACAGAACTATCATATGGCCTCTGGAACGAACTTCTTTTGTTGTCATTGAAGAGATTTCATTTACTTATCATTTGGGTGATTACAACTTAGTTATGTTCAAACTATAATGTACAAAGAATAAAACAGCCCTGCTTAGCACTGTTCTCAATATTCTTGATATTATTTAGTCCATTGATAAACCTTCTGAGCCAATTTATTTCAATGAGTATTCCCTCTTTTTTTTTATGGTTCATCTACTTTACCAAGCATATTTTCTAGAGAGACTGGTATACTCTGATACATCCAAGGTACGTATAAAATCTCATTATCCTTCCTTGCTTCTAAGAAGCATTCTAGAAGTATTTCTTGTAATTTACATTTTCTTTTATGTTGTTTTGGATGTTGTAATGAATGTACCATGGACTGCCAGGAAAACAGACAGATTCATCTTGCCAAGCTACTCCTTGGAGGCAAGGATTCTGGGGCTTCGTCTGACATACTTTGGACATGTTGCCAGGAGGGACGGGTCCTTGGAGAGGGACATCAT
>NW_006399801.1:18307271-18308379 GCF_000299155.1 Elephantulus edwardii
ATTCCAACAACTAAGAAATAGTGAGAAGAGTTGGGACCTCAGAAAGCTTTTAGGACCAATTAGTAGGCTCTTGTGTGTAGAAGAAAACAAATATACTTATCAGTAATGTTAATGCTCACCCACAGCTCTTGTGGGAGGATCTACATCGTTGAAGCATCCTCCTTTGTTTCCAGCTGGGAGCTGGGGCCTGTCAGTCCTATCTGCCATGAGGACCTGGTGTGAGCCACCTTGGTCAAGTGTCCTGCAGAGCCACACTTAAAGCAAGTGAGTGGGAGCTTCCTCTCTACTCCCTTGCCTATCTGTGGCTCTCATCTGTGACACTGTCTACTGAAGTGACCCAGCTTTCCACAGTGGAAACAATTAAGACCTCCTTTATTACCTTTGGGTGGCACTGTATATGAGTAAGACTTCCTTTTCCTGACATAGGCCCTAAACTGGCAGCAATAGCTGCCTCAATAATTTTGGTCATTCTCTGGTCTTTTCTCTTCCCTCTAGACCCCAGTTGTTAAAAGAGGGAAAATATTTGTAATTTCTTTAATTCTATTTTTTTTTCAGCAAGCAATATTATCCTATCTAATTTTGGGTATTGTAATTAATGTTATAAAGCAAAATGTATATGAGAAAATGAATGAAAAACAAAAACAAATTTGTTTCTTCTGCACATAGCAGTTTGTTAATAATACTTCCTTAAATCCTGCATTCTTATATTTAGGACAATTTCTTAGAGTACTTTCTGAGCATACAGAATAAACGAGTATGGTATAAGAACACAACAATGCTGCACACTTTTGCTTATTTGAAACAGTTACCTTTTGATTTATGTAAAGCTTCCATATAAGAACAATTATCTACATTTTAATGATCATTCTTTGCAACAGTTTCCATATTTTTTTGTTAAATACAAAGTTGAGTGACATTTCATGCTTGATAAACCACCCCAACTTAATGGTATACAACAACAACAAATTTATTATCACTTTTTATATTCTAATATCATCATGTTTAGAAAAGTGGAGACGAAGATCCTTAACTAGATGGTTGCACTGACCACAGCAATGGGCTCAAGTATGGCAGAGATGATGAGGATGGCACAGGATAGGACAAGGTT
>NW_006399801.1:18308479-18311756 GCF_000299155.1 Elephantulus edwardii
AACAACAACAACATAATTCAAAATAATCAATCATTGGTCTTCTTTATTAGTTGTTCAGCTTTTGAATTTTCATGAAATAATGGAAAATAACATGGCTTAATTTGGCATACCTTACTCTTCACTAGATTTCTTGATTATTACTTCTATGGGTTTTTATTATCTTATCATTCCTAACACATTTGAGCCAATTGCCATAGATAACTTATCAATCCACTTTGTTGAGAGTCTTACTTTTTTTTCCCCATTGACCTTTCACCTTTCCAAGCGTGATGCCCCCCTGCAAGGAATAGCCTATTCCAACAGCATTAGAAATCCTTGCCTCCAAAACAATACTTTGGTTATACCTTCTCTTAGGTATATCTGTTTGTTCTTTTGGTAGTCCATTGAATATTCAACCTTACCACCACAATTCAAAGGCATCAATTCTTCTCCTGTTATCTTTATTCATTGTCCAGCTCTCAGATACATACCAAGTGACTGGAAAGACTGTGGTTTGAGTTATGCATACATTAAGCCATCAATCCTCTGACACCATTTCTCTTCAGTGTTTTGAAGAGACCTCTGAAAGAAGTCTTTCCCAATGCTGTACATCTCTAAATCATGTGACTCCTAACAAGATGAAATCTTTGACAGTATCAGTCTTTCTCCATCTATCAGAATGCTGCCTATTTGTCCAGCTATGAGAATTTTTCTTTTCTTGAAGTTGGGATAAGTAATTGAATATTGAAAGCTGTAGTCTTTGATCCTCTACAGCAAGCCCCTGAAGTCTTCTTTGTTTTTAGCATGTAAGGTTGTATTATGTGTATAACACAAGTTGTTGATGAGTACTTCTAAAATTCTAAAGCCACACACATCTTCGTAAAGTCTAGCATCTCTATAATTTGATCATAATCTCAAAAATAGGTTTTAGACATCGAACACCGGAAGACCGAACAGTTGAGGGATGCTTTCAAATTTATCATCCAGAAAAGTAGAAACACAGGCAGGGAGAAAGGAAAGACCAGAAGAGATGCTAGACGAGACTATGAAAAAGACACTAGAGTGTAAAGAAGTTAAAACAAAGGGGAAATATGGTGAAGTAAAATATATGAAAAGAAAATTGCAAAAGACAGGTCATAAAGACAAAACAATGTTTTATACTGAAATGTGCTAAAGTCTGGATTTGGAGAATGAAAGAAAAAACTCACTTGGCATTTCTCAAGTTGAAAGAACTGAAAAATCAAATTAAAAATTTGAATCACAAAACTAAGACACTATGGACAAAATCTTGAATGATCCAAGAGGCATCAAGAGAAAATGGAAGGAATACATGGAGACACTGTACAAAAGATATTAGGTGGACACATAAAAATTTCAGAAAGTGCATATGCTAAAGGGCCAATGATGATGAGGGAAGAAGTTCAGGATCCACTGAAGACACTGACAAAATAAAAGATCCCAATTGGCACATTTCACCTAACAAATGAACTTTGAATGTGCTCAATAGTCTACGTCAGGAAATTTAGAAGACAGTTCCCTGGCCAAATGACAGGAAGAGATCTAAATTTATTCCCATTACCAAGAAAGGTGATCCAACAGAGTGTGGATATTATTGAACAATATCAGATAAAAGTAAAATATGGCTGAATATCAGAAAGAAAAAAAACATAAAACAAAAAACCAAAAATGACTGGAAATGTACATTATGAGAGAACTACCAGAAATTCAGGCTGGGTTTAGAAAAAATCGCTGTCAAGAACCTCTGCAGAGTACTGAAAAGCAACAATGCCAGTCCAGACAGTAAGGTATGCCTAATTTACTTTTTTAAATGGACATAAGGACAAAAACTATATAAAACCATTATTGTAGAATGAGTATAAAGATGCAAGAGGGCTGGGAGAGTGGAAGCAGAGAGGTGAGAATGGCTGGGGGCGTTAATTGTTGGGTCACACAATTGTTGGGTGGGTCTTGAAGGAATTGGAAATATCCAATGTGAAAAACAATGTATTCGAACTTTGCAAATTAGCCAATAAAATAAATAATAAAAAATAATCTCACTTTAAATTTAAAGACTGGAAAATTAATGTGTGGTTGTTTTTTTTTTTAAAAAGGACAAAATAGAAGTGAGCAAAACAAACACAGAGACTATGGTGAATATGAAGAGACAAAGATATTTATTCGCATAAGTGAATGGAAACCAGAGTGCAGATGCATTTAAAATTTAAAAATTGATAGTTTATTTTGAGATAAAGGGTAAGTAATATAGCATGAAGGAAATTAAAGTTCAGGTTCACACTACTGGAAAAGTGTGTTAAAAGTAAATAATAAGTGCATGTAATTTTAGAAGGGCAAGTGCATGTAAATACATAATAGAACATTTGAATATTCCAATATTAGGGAAGGAATCCCAAATTGAAAATAAAACCATAAATGCTCTCCTGCTACCTTGTTTCTGAGCTGGAATATGTGTCATCATTTCTCAATTGGAGTCATTCTTTTTCTTCAACCAACTTTTTTTAAGCTGTTGGATAAACATAAGTAATATAAACTGTTTTTATATTTGTAGTGGTAAAAAGCTATACATGATTTTTATGTCCATTGAATCTTGCAAAGAGTTAATTCTCTTTCTTATTTCAAGTGTGTATATACCTTTTGAATAGGGACACATTTTCATTCTAAGGAATATGTATGTATAATATTTCAGGTATATAGATTGAAAATCTTTATTTGAAACAATTATTGGAGAGTAAATGAAGTAAATAATTTCTGAGAAGACGGAATACAAGAAATATTTAACAAAGAGTGGCATCAAATACAAATGATGTAACATTTCTGCCAATAAGCAGTTCTACCTTGAGCTGGCAGTCACAGAATATGAAGTGTCGAGTATGTATTCCCATTAAAGCCATACCAGTTGAAGAACAACTTCAATAAGAAGTCAACTATGTTGAACTATTTTAATGAGATGGAGAGCCTCTCCTTGTGTTGGGAAAAAGAATAGCAGAATAATGAGTGATACCATTAAACGTAACCCATGCAATGACACAAGGAGGTTCCAGGTGAATCACATGTTCCAACAAGACTATATATAAGCATCAGTGTATTCAGGCTGACATTCACCCTTTCTTGACCAGCAGACTAAACTCACCAACCCTGACAACATGAGCTTCTACAGCAGCTACTCCAGAGGCCTGGGCTGTGGCTTTGGTGACTTTGGTGGTTATGGCTATGGCTCTGGTTGTGGCCACCACCATAGACTAGGCTGTGGACACAGCTCTCATTGTGGAGGCTGTGGATA
>NW_006399801.1:18317581-18319293 GCF_000299155.1 Elephantulus edwardii
AATTGCTTAACAAATAACCTGGACCAATCCTTCTATCACTTCAAGTGATTTGAAATGTGCCAGTTAATAGAGCAACACAGTATCTCTATTAGAAAACTATATTGTTTAGTTTTCTGAGCAAATAATAATGAAACAACATGTGTGTGATTGGAATTTCAGAAGAGAGAGATTAAAGTAAAAAAGCACAGAGAGCATTGTGGAAGAGATGCCAGAAGAAATATTTCCAAGTGTCATAAAAAATAAGGGAATACACTTGCTTGAAGCTCAGCAAATGCCAGAGTAGATCACAAAAGAAAAATGGTAACGTGTATCATTGTCAAATTAACCAAAATCAAAGACAAGTGTAGAATACTAAAAATATTGTGAGAAAAAGGAAAAGTTACCTTCACAGGAGAACCAATTAGATTAAGTTCTGACTTTCAGCAGAAATCATGAGAGAAGAAGGTATTGGGAAGCTGTATAAAGAAGGCTGCAAGAAAACATTCACAAGTCAAATATCCTGTATTCATAAAAACTTTCCATTAAATATGAGGAGAAATTAAGCCATTTGCAGAAATTGGGACATTCAGGAATTTATGAAATCAAGATCAACTCTACAAGACATAATAAAGAAAGTCTTTCATATAGAAATAGTAGAAGTGGATGGACCAAAGTAACCAGAAACAATAGAAAAAGATGTACAACAAAATGACAATGAAACAACTTGGACTATCAATAATAACACTTAACATGAATGACTTTAATGCACCAATTTATAGAAAAATAGCAGCAGAAGGGATATGAAAGCAAAGCTCACCAACATGTTGCCTACTAGAGATACTTCTAAGAAATGAGAAGAAAGACTAAATTCTAAGGGTGCAAAAAAAAAATCTACCAAGCATCCATAAGAAATCAGGAATATCAATATTAATCTCTGGTAAAATATAGACCTTAAAATGATCTAGCCATACAAAAGTTGTTGTTGTTAGTTACCATCTAGTCACATATGCCCTATAATGACACTATAACTAAGACACTGAATCCTGTCTTATCTTGTACCATCCTCACATTTCCTGACACACTAAACTCCATTGCAGAAGTCACCATGTCAATCCAACTGGTTGAGAGTCTTCTCCTTCATTGACCCCCTTGCCTTTCCAAGCATCATGCCCTTCTCCAAGGGATAGCCTCTCTTTGCAATATGCCCAAAGTATGTGAGTGAGTAAAGTATGTGTGCTTTATTATCTTTGTCTCCAAGGAAAACTCTGGCTACATTTCCTCCAAGACAGTATTGTTTGTTCTTTTGGCAGTCCCTGGAATGTTCAGTACTCTTCTCCAACAACACAGCTCAAAGGTATCGATTCTTCTTCTGTCATCCTTATTAATTGTCAAGTTCTCAGATGAAAAACAAGTGATTGGAAAGACCATAGTCTGAAGCAGAAACACATTAGTTACATCACTGCTCTTGAATAATTTGGAGAGGTTTCTGACTGCAGACATCTTCAATGCATTATGAAATGTCAGAAGAGATATTACACAAAACAAGGAAAGATACTATATATAATATGATTGCTGTGGATACTGTTGCCAGAGATGCTGCCATCCTTTGTTCTACACCTTGTGAATATCTTCAACACATCTCTGCTGTGTTATTTCTAGTTCTGTGTTCAGATGTGGCATCTCCTGGTGTCTGTCATTACAATCCATTTATCTAAGATTAATATTAGATATAT
>NW_006399801.1:18319393-18320295 GCF_000299155.1 Elephantulus edwardii
ATGTGAAACAGTATACATGATTTACATTTATTTTTATTTAATTAATGATTTTCAAAGAGATTGTCATTATATCAGTAGGCAATGAGCAAAACAAACTTTTCCAAAGAAACATAAAATGTGTGTTTGTCTGTGTGTGTGTATGTGTGTTCAAGTTTATGATAATAATTTAGCTATGAAAAATATTTTGAGTATTAAATACTTACATAGAAACCATGTAACTCTAATCAAATAACATTCCACCACTCTGAACACTAAATAAAATAATTTTCTCTTAAATCATGTTTAGAAAATTTTATTGTATACTGGTTTGTAAACAAAATTCATGTATATTATGTTTCACACTTTTATTCATCAACATTGAGTTTTTTGCAATAATTCCCATACTTTTAGTCTTATAAAGTAAATCACCATTGAACTATGCCCACGATTTCCCTTTCTCTTCAGGTCCCCATCAGACATTGTATAGATAAATTTTCTCTTTCATTTTTTTTTAATTTTTCTCTTTTAAATTCAGTATTAAGATTATATATTTTCAAGTCTTTTCAGAATTATTAAGTAATAAATTTTGTGGTTTCCCTAATTACTGAGTATTCTGATTATTTTTAATAGATGCAAGTGATTACAAAACAAAATTTCTATATTTGTTTATTTTATCTATTCATATATACATGTATGTATAGATACATAGGTTAAGTGTAGGTATGTTGTTGTTATTATGTGCCTTTGAGTTGCTTGTGATTCATAGCAAACCTATGTACAAGAGCTCTAAACACAATTCTATCCTCTGTCAACCTCTTCCTCTCAAACACACTCAGTCGCACCACTCAAGCCGTCTCATTGAGGGTCTTCCTCTCCTGCACCGTCCCTCCCCTCTCCCAAACATGATGTCCCTCTCCAAGGAC
>NW_006399801.1:18320395-18323511 GCF_000299155.1 Elephantulus edwardii
ATATAGATATCTATATCTATATATCTATATCTATATCTATATCTATATCTATATATATATTTGCCAATACTTTCAGCCATAAACATATTTTTTCATTACATGTAACTTCCTGAAATGGTTCCATATTGACTAATTCTTTTTGATACAGTGACTTTGTGTATTTATTCTATCTTCTATAGATGCTTCCTGCATCATTTATGCTCTTACCCATAGAATTTCTCAATATTGTAATTTGAGGTAGAGTTGATGTGGTGGTAGAGTGGGAGGCTACACTGCCTACTCTCTGGTGAGTAGTAAGATGAAAGTGAGCACAAAAGACAAGTGAGAAAATGGCTCTAATGTAGTTGCTGGGAATACTGTTGATAGAGGTGCTGCCATCATTCGTTCCTACACCTTGTGAATGTCTTCAACATATCTATGCTGTGTTATTTCTAGTTCTGTGTTCAGACATCACAACTCCTGGTGCCATTAAAATCCATCCTTCTAAAACTAATATCAGATTAATTGCTAAAAGTTGGAGGTAAAAATAAAAGTCCCAAACATTTAATCTGCTATATCACTTGATAATTTCTGACATTATCTGTTCATCCTCTATTCAATTTCCTCACTTCTGTCTATGGCTTTTGGATTCTGTGAGTCACTGGGAAGCATCACAGAAATTCAAAATCTATTTCAGGGAAATTGCTTATGTGACTGTGAATGATGTAAACCAGTGTTGCAGAGACTGGTGAGCAATAGACAAGGATTCTGAAGACTGCCAAGTGGGGCAAACTTGGATGCTGTGTCCCAAAAATCTCAAGAAATTGAGAAATGAGCTTCCAAAAGCCTATATAGGTCCTCTAGTAGAAAGTAACAATGTCAGTCTAAAGACTAAGATCTATATGCCTGATTTGAGCAGTGGTCTTTTCAATTGCTTGCTAGACATCTGGGAGCTGGACAATGACTAATGATGATAGAAGAAAAAATGGTGCATTTGTTTTGTGGTGCTAGAAAAGAGTATTGAATATACCATGGACTGTCAAGAATACAAACAGGAAAGGGGGAAACCAGGTTGCTCATTGAAGGCAAGGATTTTGGAAACTCCGTCCATCTCCCATACTCTGGTGTTTTACCAAGAGGATCTAGTCCTTGGAGAAGACATCATGCTTGGAAGGGTAAAGAGTCAGAGCAAGAAAAGAAGACTTTAGATGAGATAGATTGCTACAGTAGCAATTGGAATCAGGTGTGTCAGAGATGGTGAAGTTGGCTCAGGTTAGGGCAAAGTTCAGAGTCATTGTACATGTGGTCACTATGATTCATATTTGACTCAACATCACATAACAACAATTACAGTAGGGATAATGGAATGTTCCTTGGAGATAAAAATTGCAAAGCTTTATCTCACATACTTCGGTGATGTTTTTATAAGAGACTGTTCCTTGGAGAGAGAGGTCATGCTTGGAAGTGTGGATGGTCAAAATAAGAGAAGAAGATCCTCAACCCATTGAATTGACGCAGTGACTGTTGCAATGGGCTTGAGTATGTCAGCAATTATAAGAATGGCACAGAATAGGACATGGTTCAAATATGTTGTTCAAAGGTAGCAGGCACCTAACAACAACAGTAAGACAGGGCTTGTTGTATCTAGACTGGCTGTTGTTATGTGTCGTTAAGTAGACCATGACTTGTAGTCATCCTGTGCAAAAGACCTCTGAAACCTGCTCTGAACTAAGGTAATCTCACGTGTTTTATCCCAAGCTCACCAAGGAGCAGCTTGGTTTCAGCCTTTCCAGGTCAGACCTGTTTGTTCTCTTGACAGTCCATTGTATATTGCAGCACCACAATTCAAAGGCATCAGCTTTTCTTCTGTTATCTTTGGTCATTGTCCTGCTGTCTGATGCATAACAGGTAATTGCTAAAATCATGGCTTGAATTTAGACTGACACAATTGCTCTTTAGCACTCTGAAGAAGTCCCTGACAGCAGGTTTTCCCAATGCAATTCATCTTTTTATTTCCTGACTGCTGGTGCCAAGAGTGCTGATTGTGGAACCAAGCACTTTGAAATTGTCAACAATCTCAAACCTTTCTCCATCTATCATGATGCTACCAATAGTCCCTGTGGTGAGAATCTTTGTTTTCTTAATATTGAACTTCTATCCATATTGCAGACTACATTCTTGCCCCTCTGCAGCAAATGCTTCAGGATCTCCTCAGTTTCAGCAAGCAAAATTGTTTCATCAACATACGATAAATACTTCATTACAAAATGGGAAATGATCAATGGAAGGGTCATTAATTCATTGTACCACATATGATTTTGAAATATCTGTTTCTGAAAAGAGATAATTTCTTTTTAAATGTGAGGAATATGCTTAAATTCTTTTATAGATTATAAACCATTGAATTGGATCCATTTTAGTTTTATTTACTTAAATTAAAAGTGAAGCACAGCAATTCAGAGGTAGATATAAGAAATGTTTCATTGAAACACACAAAATAATAAAATATAATTGATATAGTATGCCTGACTACGAAGAATTCTATTTAGGTTCTGGTATGTCCAGACTTTGAAGATACAGCAATCCCATCCCATAAAGTGTTGCAATAACTTTTAAAAGGGGCACTCTAACTAGGCAACAAAGCAAGATCAAACATTTAATGAGGGTGAGGGCCTTTCATTGTCTCAAGGGACAAAGAATAAATGTGTTGTACTAGTGACTGTAATAAATAAAATGACACAAAATAAGGTTCACGTGACTTATCCCAAGCTCTGAGCAGAGTATATAAACACCTGTGTGCACTTACTGGTATTCATACACAGGATCTACCCTTGAACAGCAAACCAAGTTTACCAGCACTGAAAGCATGAGCTGCTACGGCAACTACTTCGGAGGCCTGGGCTACGGCTATGGAGGCTTCGATGGCCTGGGCTACGGCCATGGCTGTGGCTATGGCAGCGGCAGCTTCCGCAGACTGGGCTACGGCTGTGGCTTTGGAGGCTACGGATATGGCTCCGGCTTTGGAGGCTACGGATATGGCTCCGGCTTTGGAGGCTACGGACATGGCTCTGGCTTCGGAGGTTATGGTTACGGCTGTGGCCGCCCATCTTGCCACGGAGGCTATGGATTCTCCAGCT
>NW_006399801.1:18323611-18325461 GCF_000299155.1 Elephantulus edwardii
AAATTGGTATGCCATCAACTCCTGGAGCCTTGTTTTTAGCCAGTTCCTTCAGAGAAATTTGAACATCCTCCTTCATCACCATAGGCTCTTGCTCGTATGTTATTTCTTGAAATTCCTCTGTGTCAGCCAATTCCTTTTGATACAGTGACTCTGTGTACTTTTTCCATATTCTTTTGATACTTCCTGGATCATTTAACATTCTACCCAAACTATCCTTAAATATTGCCACCCATGGCTTGAATTTGTTTTTCAACTCCTTCCTCTTAAGAAATGCTTAGCAAGTTCGGCCCTTTGGATTTTCTGATTCCAACTCTGTGCACATTTCATTAGAGTGTCTTGCTTTGTCATCCTGATCTGCCTTTTTAAATTTTCTGTCCAGCTCTTTGATTTCATAATTTCGTCCTTTAGCTCTGGCTTTTCCATGCTCTAATACAATACTTAGAGTCTCAACCATCTCAGGAACAGGTTTGAGGCCTTGAGCACCAATGAGCATAGACCAAATGAGCTCTGGGAAGATATCAAATAAATTGTCCATGAAGAGTGTAAAAGATCATTACAAAGGCTGAAGGAAAAGGAAAGACCAAGATGGATGTCAGATGAAATTCTAAATGTAGATATGTTATTGTTGTTGTTTGGTGCTGTCAAGTGGTAGACAACTCATAGCGACCCTCAGAACCAATAGCCTGAGCACTGTTCGTGCATAGAGTTTCCAGAGGCAAGCCATTTCGGAAGTGGATGCCGCTCCTGCTTCCAGAAATGTAGGTATAGATGATAGAAATGTATTTTTATGTGTCATAGAAACACAAACAATTCATATATGACCCTCCAGAAGGTCTTCAGAAGGACAAAATCACACAAGAAGTGCTTGCCTATCATTCTTCACAAGTGCAGCTGGTGGATTTTAACTTCATGACTTTGGCTTACAGTGAAACTCTTTGTGGCTAGGTTACTAGAGCCTCCAGATACTGACATACATATAAATGGTGGTCTAGTGGTAAGAAATTGCACTGCAATCCCAAAGATGGACAATTTGAAACCACTAGTAGCTCCATGATAGAAGGATGGGCAATCTCCTCTCACGTCTCTGAAAACCTACTGAAGGGTCAGTCATGGAGTGGTTCCAACTTGACAATAACAACAACAACAGGTATAGATATAAGTTGAGATATAGTTGAGATAAAGATGGATACACATATACACAGACATATTCATCTAAGTACATTTTTTCCTCCCAATAGCAATAGTTAGGCTCATAACAAACCTCAACTAAATTTTTGAGACAATAAAGTTACCAGAAGAGATTGCCTATCTTTTTTTCCAAAATACTGTTAGTAGAATCAAAATGTCAAGGATGCATCTTTTTTTATTAGATGTGTAACACACTATAGATTAGATAATTAAAGCTACCCTCCCTTTTTCTGGCTAGTCCATATTAGGGAAATGACCTCTGAGAATAAACTTTATTTTTTTGTCATTGAAGTGATGTTGTTTATTTGTTTTCAATGTAGTATGATCAAGGTACAATGTACAAAGGATAAAACATTGCCCAGTTTAACACAATGCTCAAAATTATTGATATTACTTAATCTATTACTAAACCTTTTGAGCCAAATTTCTAATTGATTATTTCCTCTTTTTTAATTGTTCGTCTACTTTATCTACATGCACTTGCTGCATAGGGTCAAGGACTGCAGCCTTCAGTATGGACTGAGGCTCAATGTCAAGAAGACGAAGATTCTCACCACTGGACCAATTGGCAGCATCAGGATGGATGACAAAGAGATTGAGATTGTTCACAGCTTCAGTTTGCTCGGCTCCATGGTCAACACTCTTGGCACCAGCAGTCAAAA
>NW_006399801.1:18325709-18329393 GCF_000299155.1 Elephantulus edwardii
TTTACAATTGCCTCCTTCCTGTTCATTGTTCTCTATTTGAGTTTTCAAACTATGAGAATTTCTGTTTCCTTTCAATAAATTCTACTAATTTGAATTGACATGTATGGTCCTCATTTTTTAATCTATATTTTATCATGTTAATGAACTTTAATGCACATAAATTTAACACAAATGCCTACTGACTACAAACGTAGAAAATAATGCATGAATATGTATATTGATCATAATTTTCTAGTAGCATGTAGTACATCTTTGATGTAACCCTTCAGTTCAGTTTGTATAGGTCTGCATACTAAAATTTTAAAATCAATTTTATACTCTTATTTATCAATTGAGTAATAGAAACAGTAAGCATTTTCTGTTGTTTGTTTTTGAAAAATGTATATTAAATTGTGGCTGACTCTGAGAAAAATGGAAATCCCAGAACACCTGATCATGCTAATGAGAAACGTATATTTAGACTAGGACACAGTTGTAAGAACAGAGCAAGGAAACACTGCATGGTTCAAAATTGTGAAGGGTGTAGACAACAGATATGTCCTATCTCCATACCTTTTCAACCTGTATACAGAACAGATTATCCGGGAGCCTGGCCTCTATGAGGAGAAATGTGGCATCAGGATTGGTGGAAGATTAATCAACAATCTGTGTTATACAGATGACACAACTCTGCTTGCTAAAACTGAAGAAGACCTGAAGTGCTTGCTGCAGAAGGTCAAGGACTGCAGTCTTCAATATGGATTGAAGCTCAACATCAACAAGACAAAGATTCTCACCACCAGTCCAATTGGCAGCATCAAGATGGATGGTAAGAAGATTGGATTGTTCACAGCTTTAGTGTGCTTGGCTCCACAGTCAGTACTCTTGACATCAGCGGCCAGGAAATTAAAAGACATATTGCAATGGCAAAGTCTGCTGTTAGGCCTCTCCAGAGTACTGAAGAGTAATGTTCTCACTCTGGCTACGAAGGTGTGCTTGATACAGTCCATGGTCTTTGCAATCACTTGCTATGCATCAGGGAGCTAGACAATGATTAGGGATGATAGAAGGAGAATTGATGCCTTTGACCTGTGGTGCTGGAGAAGAGTATTGAATATACATGGACTGCTAAGAAAATGAACAGGTTTGTCCTGGAGAGGCTTAAACCAGGGTGCTCCTTGGAGACATGGATTCAGAAGTTTCATCTGACCTGTTTTGGACATGTTGCAAGGAGGGACCAGCCCTTGGAGAGTGACATCATGCTTGGGAGGGTGGAGGGACAGCGCAGGGGAAGAAGACCATCTATGAGGTGGATTGATTCAGTGACTGGAGCAATAGGGGTGGGTGTTTCAGAGACAGTGAGACTGATACAAGACAGAGCAGGGCTTAGGGCTGTTGTACATAGGGTCACTATGAGTCGCAGGTGACTCGATGGCACATAAGAACAACATATTTAATTGAACTTGTAAGGATAACAAGTAATAACTTCCAAATCCCAATTATTTTGAATTTCTTAACACAAATCTCTATCATGTATTTTTTATATTTTTAATATTATACTAGTTTATTACAAAATTGTCTATCATCTATTTTTAATGAACATTTTCATAAAAATACTTCAGAAGTTTCATAACTAATACTTGACAGCTGGTTATCATGATTAGACCTCATTTTCTGTCATGTAAATCCAAAATATAGGTGAATTTTATTTTATCATCATCTTGAAAAACAAGTATTCAACAATATTAAATATTCAAATATGGGCAATATTTAATAAAGTATAATCTAACCATGTTCTCATACAAAATATATGTCTTTTGTGTGGATAAATCAGATAATAGGAAATTAAATCGTGATGGCATGATAGCACTGTTTGAATGATTGACAGAAATAAAATTCATGTAGTACTTCTGTCAATCCCATGTCACAGGAGGAAAATCATAAAACAGTTAAATAACTCTATTAAGAATAACAAATAAGATGAGTTAAAATGTTTAGACCAGAAGCCAGCCATTAGTAACCTCAAGCATTCTTCGCCAGCGTGTTCTCTTTATCCCAGTGTCCCAATGAAGCATTTTCAAAATGTTAATCACTTCTTCATGCAATTATTAGAGCTGAGGACATTGACCTCTACTTTTCATTTACTATTTGTAAACTTGATTAAGAATCTTTAGTCTATTTTATTTTTTAAGTTCTAATTTTATTTTGATCTAACTAAAATACACTAAGGTAGCTCTTTAGTGGTAAGGAATTGTTTTATAATAAAGACTTGCAGTTTGAATCCATCAGCTGTTTCACAAGAGAAAGATGAGCGGTCTCCTCACATGAGATGTACTGGGTCTGTAAACCTGCTAGAGGGTCAACTATGAGTTTGTTCTGACTCACTAATATGTTGTTGTTGTTTTTGTTTAATGCCGTCGAGTCGTAGACGACTCATAGTGACCCTATCAACGAACAGCCTGAGCACTGTTCGTACATAGAGTTTCCAGAGGCAAGCCATTTTGGAAGTGGATGCTGCTCCTGCTTCCAGGCTTGATTTAGTCGGGAAGCTCCAGCCAACACTGTCCACCATGAGTGCCCATTACCATGATTGGCACATCACTGTCACGGGCTTCAGCATCACAGCAACCACGAGTTACCTCTGTACAGCAACGCACAGACCAGTGCTATACCACCTAGCATATATAACAACAAAATAAACCAGTTCATTAACAATGCTAAACCCAAATACTATTAAAATATTGAAAACTATGTGAAAGGGTAAGATGTGTTTATTAAAACAAAAAAATTTGTTTCACTAACTTTTATTCTCTACACCTAATTCATTCTGCTTTGTTTATGTCTGTTTTATACGAACTAGATCACAGACTAGGTGATTAAACTGGAGAATTTTGCTACTTCGTTTTATACAACATGATAGTGCCAATTCTATCATCTTGGTTGATAATATTTTCCTTAAAATTGAGGAGAGATCTTCTGTAGATAAAAAATACTTAATCAATCTAACTACCTAGAGAAAGAATTTGACACTTGTAGTATAATATATTTTCAAATTATTAGGACTTGACTTTAATGATTTTTATGAGTATATGATGACGTTGAAGGAAATAATGTAGATAATCTTAATCATACAAATGAGTATCTCTGAGGGAAAAACTGTTGCTTGTCTTTTTGAGAACACATCATCACTGAAACACCAGCTGCCAGAGTTAAGAAGGAAGAGAAAGTTTTAAAGAAGACATTTTTAATTCCGTTTGATTAATTTATGATTTTAAGGATTCACTTTGACTTTGAAAATTTCAAATTAACAACTCTTTATTTTTTCTTCAGGAGGAAAACACAAATGAAACAATTTCTTCAGAAAATGAGCAAATATATTAAATAAAAAGGCATTGTTGTTATATCCTATAAAATTGAATATTATTTATGTTTTTTGTTATTATGTGTCATCAAGTCACTTGTGACTCATGGCGACCTTGTGTACAAGAGCTCTAAACTCTGTTCTATTCTGTACCAACCAAGCCATCTCAAACGCACTCATTCCCACCACTCCAGTCACAGAATCGATCCATCTTAACGAGGTCTTCCTCTCCCACGCCGCCCATCCACTTTGTCAAACATGATGTCCCTTTCCAAGGACCAGTCCCTCCTTGCAACATGCCCAAAGTATGTCAGATGAAGCTTCAGAATCCTTGACTCCAAGGA
>NW_006399801.1:18330025-18353136 GCF_000299155.1 Elephantulus edwardii
CTTCTCCATCCCTCCACCTTTCTAAGCATGATATCTTCAAGAATAACCTCTCCTAGAAACAAAGTACGTGAAGCAATCTTTACCTCCAAGAAGCACTCTGGCTATACCTTCTCCAAGACAAATATGTTTGCTATTTTGGCAGTCCATGGACATTCAGTAATTTTCTCCAATTCCACAGTTTAAAGTTTTATCATCTTTATTCATCACACTGCTATCAGATATGGGTTGTGTTGTTGTAATGTGCTATCAAATCACTTGTGTCCCATAGCGACTCTGCATAACAGCCCCAAACCCTACTCTATCCTGTGCCAACCTTATTGTCTCTGACACACTTACTCCCATTACCCCAGTCATTGAATAAATCCATCTCTTCCAAGTTCTTCCTCTTCTGTGCTATGCCTCCATTTTTCCAAGGATGATGTTCTCCAAGAACTGATACCCGCTGGTGACATGGCCAAAGTATATGGGATGGAGCTTCAAAGCCTTTCCTCCAAGGAGCAGATTGATTTTACCATCTCAGGACAGATCTGTTTGTTCTCTTGGCAATCCACACCATATTCAACACTTTTCTCTAGCACTGCAACTCAAAAGCGCCATTCTTTTATTTTCAGGGTTAGTCATTGTCCAGCTCTCTGATGCATAGGAAGTAATTGAGAAGACCATGGCCTGCATCAGTAGCACGTGGCCTCAATCAAGAACACTTTAATCCTCAAACTAACAAAATGGCTCCTCAATAATTTGAAGAGCCCCTCACTGCAGACCCTACTATTGCAGTACATCTCCTGGCTGCTGGTACCAAGTATATTGATTGAGAATACAAGTAATAGGCAATCAACGACAGTTTCAGTCTTTTCTCCTTTAATCATGATGCTGCCTATCTGTCCACTGGTAAAGAGTTTTGTTTACTTGAGGTTAAGATGCCATCCATATTGAAGGCTGCCACTTTGAGCTATGCAACAAGTGTTTCAAGTCCTCTTCACTTTCAGCTAGTCAGTACAATCAGTTTAATTAGGAATAAAATTCATTAAGTATAACATAAAAAACTAATAAATAGAATTTCTAGTTTTTCACATTCTCATGAAAGATGATCCAAGAGAATATGGAAATTGTCAAATACTATTAATCTCAAATGAAAGTAAAATCATCCTGACAATCATATTCATTATATTAAGAAATTCCTTATTACTATATTGTGCCACTGTTGTAGAATGAGGCTGACATCAGGGTGGGGGTAAGACTGAGAAAAACGTGATGAAATATGTTTATGGCATTTAAGTCTATGGGGGAGAGAATAGTTTAAAAGGTATTATATTTTAGGCCATTATGTTTATCTTAAGAGAACAGAATGAGGGTTGCAGAGTGGATTATATTTGGGGTTGGGGGTGTGGTTGGGGGATGTGCGGGGGTGATTGTGTACCAATGAGGGAGTTTTTCTTTTGCTTTTCAAGGAGAGGAGCAAACGGGGGGAGGGGCGTTGGCGGGGAGAAGGGGGGTGCAACAATGACTGAATGGAATTCCAAAATCTCTGTAGATGTTCATTGAAATGAAAAATAAATAAATATTTTTTTAAAAAGAAATTATTTATTAGGAATGGTATCCGCTTTTTAAATGCTTCTGTAAACTCTATTAACTTTAAGAAAAGACAATAGTTATATAAATGCTCTAGGTCTTTAGTTCATAGTGTCCCTATGAGTCGTGCTCAGCTTGATGATAATCCACGACAATGACAACAACTCATTTCAGTTGTTTGTGGCCCTATTGAGTTGTTTCTATCTCATGGAAAGAATATATGTAGCTGAATGAAGCATTGTTGGACACTATATAACTCCACTTGGCCAACTGACTGGAAGAGATTGATATTTGTTCCTATCCCAAAGAAAGGTGACCTAACAGAATGTGAAAACTACAGAACAATCTCACTGATTTCACATGCAAGCAAGATTTTATTGAAGATTATCCAAAAAAAACTGGAACAGCACATCAGCAGAGAACTATCAGAAGTCCAGACTGGGTTTAGAAGGGGTCATGGTACTAGAGATATTGTAGCTGATGTTAGATGGATCTTGGCTGAAAGTAGGGAATACCAGCGGAATGTCTGTGTTTCATTGACTATGCAAAGGCATTTGACTGTGTAGATCATAACAAACTATGGCTGACTCTGAGAAGAATGGGAATCCAAGAACACTTGATCGTCCTAATGCGAAACTTATACTTGGACCAGGAGGCAGTCGTCAGAACAGAGCAAGGGAACACTGCATGGTTCAAAATTGGGAAGGGCGTACACCAGAGATGCATCCTATCTCCATACCTTTTCAATCGACATGCAGAACAGATTATCCGGGAGGCTGCGCTCTACGAGGATAAATGTCGGGTCAAGATTGGTGGACGATTTATCAACAATCTGCATTATGTGGATGACACAACCGTGCTTGCTGAAACTGAAGAGGACCTGAAGCGCCTCCTGTAGAGTGTCAAGGACTGCAGCCTACAATATGGATTAAGGCTCAATGTCAAGAAGACAAAGATTCTCACCACTGGACCAATTGGCAGCATCAGGATGGATGGTGAAGAGATTGAGATTGTACACAGCTTTAGTTTGCTTGGCTCCATAGTCAACAGTCTTGGCACCAGCAGCCAGGAAATCAAAAAGGCACATTGCCATGGGAAAGTCTGCTGTTAGGGACCTTTCCAAAATACTGAAGAGCAATGGTATCTCCCTGGAGACTAAGGTGCGTCTGATACAGGCCATGGTCTTTGCAATCACTTGTTATGCATCAGAGCATTGGACAATGACCAAGGAGGATAGAAGGAGAATTGATGCCTTTGAGCTGTAGTGCTGGAGAAGTGTATTGATAATACCATGGACTGCAGGGAAAACAAACAGATTTGTCCTGGAAAGGGTTAAACCGGGTGGCTCCTTGGAGGCAAGGATTCTGAGGCTCCTTCTAACATACTTTGGACATGTTGTGAGGAAAGACCAGTCCTTAGAGAGGGACATCATCGTTGGGAGGGTGGAGGGACGGTGCAGGAGAGGAAGGCCCTCTATAAGGTGAATTGATACATGGGTACTTGGGATGGGAGTGTCAGAGACAGTGTAATTGGCACAGGACAGAGCAGAGTTTAGGGCTATTGTACATAGGGTCACTATGAGTTGCAAGCGACTCGACGGCACATAACAACAACAACAACATATAACTTTCTGAATTAATTGCTTCAACTCCTATTCACTGACAGCAAGTAATTCTGTATCATTTGCATAGCAGAGGTAGTTGGTGAGTCCTCCTCCTCTCCTGATGTCACATACTTCTTCATATAGTCCAGCTTCTTGAATAACTTCCTCAGTATAAAATTGGAATATATATGGAGAAAGTGCACACCTACATGCACATATATCTTTTTCTTTTAAACCACATAGTGTTCCTTTGTTCTATTCATACAACAGCTCCTTGATCTATGTCTAAATTTTTTTTGAGCACAATTAAGTGTCCTGGGATCCTCTTTCTTCTCAATGGTACCCATAATTCATTTTTAGCACAAAATCAAATGGTTTTGCGTGGTCAGTAAAACACAAATAAAAAATCTTTATGTAAGTCTTTGTCAATAAAGATCTATCTTAAATCAACAAGGATATCTTATGTACCATGGTTTCTTTTGAATATACCTTGAGTAACTAGATTTCCCGGTAGATATTCTACCAAATTTTAAATAATTTTCCACAAGATCTTACTTGCATGTGAGATTAATGACTTTGTTTGATAATTTCCACATTTTATTGACTTTTTTTCATGGGATGGGTGCAAATATGACTCTCTTCAAGTCACTGATCAATTAGTTGTCTTACAAATTTGCTTAGCATCCATGAACAGCATGTAATAGGCAAACGACACAGTCTTGTTTACTGGGTGTGAAGAGAGCTGGAAACACTTGAAGCAGAGGATAAAAGACCATAGTCTTCAATATCAATTAAATGTCAGCATCAAGAAAATAAACATCCTCACTAATGGTCCAATAGGAAACATCAGAGATGGAGAAAAGATTGAGATTGTCAACACTCTATTTTACTTGGTTCTACTATCAATACCCATGTTAATGAAAGTCAAGAAATCAAAGGATGTGTTACATTGGAAAAATCTGCTGTCAAAGGGCTCTCCAGTGTGATAAAGGACAATAATGTTAGCTTAAAGACTAAGGTACATCTGACACAAGTCTTGTTAATTTCAATTATTTTCAATGAATCTGAAAGTTGGAAAATGAATAAGGATAACAGAAGATTGGATTCCTTTAAGTTGTGGTGATGGAGATAAGTACTGAACATCCAGTGGACAAATTCTTTCTAGAGGAAGTGCAATCAGCATCCTCCTTAAAAGTAAAGATGGTGAAACTTTCTCTCAATATGAACACCTTATTAGGAGGGGTCAGTCCTTGGAAAAAGACATTATGCTGGGAAAGATGGAAGGTCAGAGAAAGAGAAGACCCTCAAGCAGGTGGATTGAGATGGTGAGTATTAACATTAAACTTAAGTATAACTGCGATTGTGAGGGTGGTGCAGCATAGGACATGATTCTAATCTGTTTGTCTTAGGGTTACTATGAGTTATGGTCAACCTGAAGCACCTATAACTACACCATAAGAATAAAAAAAATGTAAAAAAAACCCCTTAATAATCCTTTATAAAGTATCATAAACCTGGTTAAAGCAGATAAAACATACTAAGATATACTTCAAAGAAGATGATACTAAAGTGGCATATCAAGATACTCTGTGTAATCATCATCAAGTAAGACCAATTTAGGAGATTTAGGTGGCCTAGTGGCAAGAAGCTATGCTACAATCCCAGTGTCACACAGTTCAAATCCACCAGCTGCTCCACAGGATAAGGATGGGCAATCTCTTCCCATGAAATTAACTGTTCCTGAAAATCCACCTGATGGTCAGGTGTAAGTCAGTTCCAAGTCGATGTACACAACAACAAGGACATATGCTGAACACTTCCCAACCCTAATCTTTCTGATGCATTGGAATCCTTTTCTGTAGACGTTGTGGAAATCCACCTTGTTGAGGATCTTTTTTTTAGACCTTAACAAGTATTATTGGGAGTTTTTAAATGACCTTATGAATTTCTTCTTTTGTGATGGATCCATTCAAGTGTTTAAGAAAAGAGACCCAAAAAAGCAATATTCTACTGAAAAAGTAAAAACAAGTAGGAGACACAACACTCCTGATCTCAAAATCTACTACAAAGTCACAGTAATCAAAACAATGTGGTACTGGTACTAAAATAAACACATAGACCAATGAAATCAACAACATCAACAAATCCAAACACCAGGAAACCATAATATGAAACCAATGTTTGACAAAGATACAAAATCCTGCAAGTGTGGTAACAACAGCGTTTTTTTATTTTAAAAAAAGCACTATTAATTTCAATGAAAATTTAATTTAATTGTGTATAAGCCAGGAAATTAAAAGGCGCATTGCCATGGGAAAGTCTGCTGTTAGGGACCTCTCCTAAGTACCGAAGAGCAATGGTGTCTCTCTGGAGAATAAGGTGCATCTGATATAGGCCATAGTCTTTGCAACTACTTGTTATGCATCAGAGAACTGGACAATGACTAGGGAGGATAGAAGGAGAATTGATGCCTTTGAGCTGTGGTGCTGGAGAAGAGTGTTGAGGGTAACATGGACTGCTAGGAGAACAAGCAGATTCATCCTGTAAAGGTTTAAACTGGGTGGCTCTTTTGAGGCAATGATTCTGAGGCTTAGTCTAACATACTTTGGACATGTTGTAAGGAGGGACCGGTCCTTGGAGAGAAACATCATGCTTGGGAGGATGGAAGAACAGTGCAGGAGACGAAGGCCCTCTATGAGGTGGATTGATTCAATGACTGGGGTAATCAGGATAGGTGTGTCACAAACAGTGCTATTGGCACAGGACAAAGCAGAGTTTAGAGCTGTTGCTACTCATAGGGTAGCTATGAGTAGCAAGCGACTCGATGGCACATAACAACAACAATAAGACCAAGTACAAAACTGTAGAATGCCGCTAGATAAAGGTTGGAATACACCAAAAATCCATGTTGTTTGTTTGCTGGAAACAGCAAAAGAGAGGAATAGAAAATTAATTGAGGAACAAATAACACTTATTGAGATATGTGAAAGGAAGTACAATGTAGGATGAATAATTGATTTCATATTGTGTATGTTGCAATTGGTGTTTTGAAAGCAAAATATACATCAATAACTGGAACAAAAAACCCTAACAACAACCATATGTTTTGTTTATTTTCACTTAAAATACAAAAAAATATTTTCATGGGTGAACATTATGGAAAATTGAAAATATAAATGAAAGAAATTCAATAAAATTTAAGTGAAAATAACTTTGAATTAGAAGAAGTAGATTATATTTCCAAGTTTTCTTTCACTTCAGAGACTAATAGAAAGGGAATAAACTGAGGCAGGGTGATAATGGAAAATAAATTTAATAAGCAGGAGAAGATAGATAGATAGATGATAGATAGATAGATAGATAGATAGATAGATAGATAGATAGATAGATGATAGATAGATATAGAATAAGGATGGGCAATCTCATCTCATACAATTACCTGCCTCTGAAAACCCGGTGGAGGGTCAGGTATGGGTCAGTTCTGACTCGATGGTACACAACAACACACACACACACACACACACACACACACACACACACACACACACACACACCTTAGTAAACCAGTAGTCAGGAAATCAAAAGATTAATTTCACTGTTCTCCAGAGTACTAAAGGGCAATGATGTCAGTCTAGAGACTAAGGTTCACCTAATCCAAGCCATGGTCTTCCCAATTACTTCCTAAGCATCAGAGAGATGTTTAATGACTAAGGATGATGGAAGAATTTGTGCCTTTTTGTTGTGGTGCTGGAGAAGAGTATTGAATCACCAAGAGAATAAACAGATCTGTTTTGGAGAAGATGAAACCATGTTTCTCTTTGGAGCGAAGAATTTTGTATCTCCGTGTCACATTCTCTGGGCATGCAGCCAGCAGGGACCAGCTTTGGGAGAAAGACATCATTCTTAAAAGGGCAGAGATACAGCCTCAGGAAAGGAAGACCCTGGATGAGATGGATTGACACAGTAATGGGTAATGGCTATATGTTGGAGTCAGTGAGACTGACTCAGAATAGGGCAAGTTTCAGAACGGTCAAAATATAATCTTTATGAATCCCAAGTGACTTCACGGCATATAACAACAGCAACAAAGTTTAAAAGTAGACATAATCTCTATTTTTGGTTTTGCTTTTACAGATGACATATTAGAAAGTTACTAAGGATACTTAAAGAGACTCTATTTGTTGGATTTTATCGATATTTGTGAAATAAATATTTGAATACTGTAACTTTTCCTTAATGTTTAAAAAATATAATTCCACATGCTGGTGGTATAGCACTCTTCTCTCAATTTGCTGTACTGAGGCAACCTGGGGTTGCTGTGATTCTGAACATTAAGCCATTGGGGTGTCAAATCCCATAATAATTACCCATGCTGGACAGTGTTCAGAGGTTTGGAGGCAGGAGTGGCATCTACTTCCTAAACAACATACCTCTGGAAACTCTAGGAACTTGGAGAAATGACTATGGTTATAGAAAGGTTTCAGGTCTTTTGTTCATAATGTTACTATGAATCATGCTCGACTCGATAGCAATCAACAACAATATTAACGAACCTTTTTTATTTTCAAAATTAATGTTCAAAGCTGAAAGAAGAATACTTTTTTGATGATGAATACTCTAAAAACAAACCCAAAACAGCTAGATTTTTTTAATTGAAATACCTTTCTGATGCTCACAGGACTTGAGACCATAATTCCAACCTCCAACTTGTTCCCTTTGATTTCATAAAATACCATCACTTCATGAGTTATGTGATTACTTTGAAAGGATATAATAAAATGCAGAACCTTGAACATGACCAATTTTTTTTAATTGTAAGAGAAACATCAAATCCCATGGGAGTCATAAGATGAAGCCATATTTAATTCAAAACATGAAATTATCAAATGAGTATTATGTAATATACCTGGCTAAGAATCATTCCACTTAAGTTCTGGTATGCTCAGACTTTGAACATAGAGCAATTGCTTCTCGTTAAACAAAACATTACAGTGATGTAACATATTTAAAGCACACTCTAAATAGGTAACAAATAGGTTCCCATAACTAAATAGGCTAATATGTGTTAATGAATCTGAGGACCTATTTATGTGTCAAGTTGTTTTGAGTAAGTATAATACATAGAATGTCACAAAAATATATTGTATGTCTTATTGCATGATCTGATCAGAATATATAAGCACAACAGTGAAAGTATCAACATTCACACTCAGAATCTTGCCTTATACAGCAAGCCATTCACCAATTCTGACACCATGAGTTACTACAGCAGCTATTACGGAGGCCTGGGTTTTTTGCCTTGGGGGCTCTAGTGGCCTGGACAATGGCTATGGTTGTGACTGTAAGAGTCACAACTTTTACAGACTGAGCTGTGACTGTGCCTTTGGAAGCCATGGTTATGGCTCTGGCTCTTGATGCTATGGGCACAGCTCTGGTTATTGAGGGTATGGATGTGGTAGTCGCTGTCCATCTTGTTATGGTTAATAGGGATTCTCTGACTTCTATTGAACCATTGTTTTAGTTATCTAATACCTGGAATTATATAGAGACTTTAGAACTCTAATATTAATTATTCAACAACCAAGATAACATTGTTGTTGTTGTTGTTGTTAAGTGCCATCGAGTCTCAGCGACTCATAGCGACCCTATGAAGGAGAGTCCTTGACGCTTGGGTGCCTTTCATCCTCTCTTCCAGGTTCATAGGGTTTCCGGAGGCAAGCTATTATGGAAGTGGATGCCACTCCTCCTTCCACACTTGTTTAATCTGGGAGCTCCACCCCACTCTCAGTCCACATTGGGTAGCCAACTATTAACACATTTGACACATCCGTGTCACAGGGTTCAGCCTCATAGCAACTACAAGCGACCGCGGGAAGGCAACTTGTACACCAGGGCTATATGACCTAGAGGAATGTCTGAACAAAAACAATGAAAGACTGGTCTGAGGCCACAAACTAAAAGTCACCCAACTTTGTTTTGGTCACATCGTTTTCACTGGGCCAGCTGATCTCTCTCTCTCTCTCTCTCTCTCTTTCTTCTCTGTTGATGTTATTGTTGTCAAGTGCAGTCGAGTCGCAGGCGACTCATAGCGACCCTATGAAGGAGAGTCCTCGACACTTGGGTGCCTTTCATCCTCTCTCCAATTTAGGATAACTTTAGGACCGTTTAAACAAAAGTCAGTGTCTCATAATTTCGGAGGATTTTTAAATTTACCTGTATCTCAATTACAACACTGGAATCCTCTAGTTATGCTCCTCATTTTCTAATAAAAGCCTCTAAAAAAATGTGGTTTCTTTTATGTAGTTATCCAATTATCAGTGAGGAAAAGGATCTCATTAGCCAACATTACCCTTTTTCCTCAAATATATCAAAAATATACATACAGATAAATAACAGTTTCATTAAAAATAATAACTTCAGTCTGAAATTTAAAAATATTTCAAAGTGATTAATGACTTGATAGCTTTCATTCTCTTTTATTTTAGTAATGCTATTTGGAAAAATTAATATTGACACATCTACATATTTTATGCACTAATTCCACTCAAATTATTCATTGCAATCCAATGTACAAAGAATCCTTCCATTAATTGAAAATTTATTTTCTCCTTTTATTATTAGAGCAAAAATTGATAAAAACAATAGAAGCTGGAAGTAGATACTGAGTGACACAAGTCAGAAAAGAGCAATTTTGGTATAATACAATTATCACAAAAACTAAGAAAAGGATTACACACAGTTCTATCTGGAGGGTTAGCAGGGCTGGAAAATAAGAAGAGAGGACTAAAATTATCAAGTAAATACATTAGTCAAAGTGGAAGACTTTACCAATAAAGGTTCATTGAAATATTTTAATTAATTTTATTATGCATATCAATTAATGTTACAAAAATATCTTATAATATAGGAAACAACTAATCTTTCACTCATATAAAAGATAAGCTCATTAAAAAAACCCCAAATCTTACTAAGCTAGTTATGAAATGAAATAACCTTTAAAATATTTATTTAACATAATCTTACCCATATACCAAACTCTTCTACTTATTATTCTATTTGCTGTTTTTGTACAGCAGCTAATTTAGAAATCACTAGTGATAGGCAATGGGTTTATTCATAGAAGAGATGGGAAGGATGGTGCAGGATATGGCAAGATTTTGGTCTGTTATTCATAGGATCTCCATGAGTAATAGCTGACCTAGTTGCTTTGTGGGTAAAGGATGGGCAATCACCTCCTTTGTGATTTACTGCCTCTGAAAATCCACTGGAGGCTTGCCTGTGGGTTGATTCCAGGTTGGCAGCACACAGTAACAAAAACAAGACACCTAATAACAACAGCACGTTAAAAAAAATAGGTCCTTTAATCAGACTACTTTAGTTAAAGGTCAATGCCTTCAGTTGGTTTCTAGGTGCTTTCTAGTGTACGATCACATATAGCGACCCAACAGCAAGAAACCAGATCCTTGTGCTAACCTGCACCGACTCATGTCTAAACTCGTTTTTGCAGTCACTTCAGTTGTTGTTATTCTTAGGTGCTGTCAGTCGATCTTACCCATATTAGCCCTATGAACAACAGATCTGAACCCTGTCTTATCTTGTGCCATCTTCACACTTCCTGACACACTAGAGCCCATTGCGGGTGTCACTGTGTCAGTCCACCTGGTTGAGGGTCTTCTTCTCCTTTGTTGACTTTCCTTCTTTCCAAGCATGATGTCCATCTCCAAGGAATAGCCTCTCCTAGCCACATAACTAAAGAATCAAAGGTTTATAATTTTTGTCTTTAAAGAGTTCTCTGACTCTACTTTCTCTAAGACATATGTGTTTGTTCTTTTTGTAGTCCCCAGGATATTCAGCACTCTTCTACAATACTACAGTTCAATGACATCGTTGCTTCTTCTGTCATTCTCATCCATTGTCCACATCTCAGATTCATAGCAAATGATGGGAAAGACCATGGCCTGAATCAGATGCCACCTATATACAGACTGAAGACATCTGATTCAGGCCATGGTCATTCCATCTGATTCAGGCACTTCAATTACTTCTCTTACATTACTAGCTTTCAACAGCCTGACATGATATTATTTGTCACCATTCTCATCATATTTAAGTAATCTTGAATTTAATAATGGAAAGAAACAACATGATATCATTGTACCCTAATTTAATTTGTAGTTTTGACATATAAGCTATAAGTTGTTGTGTGGTATTGAGTGGGAACCAACTCATAACTATTCCTCGACTGATTTTGCAGAGGTTGTAAATTACACAGGGGAAAATTGTCCAGTTTTATACCATGGAGCTTCTGGTGGATTCGAACCAAATGGCTTTGAGTTGACAGTGCAACATCTTGCCACTAACACAGGAGAGCTCCCTGATAAGAGGAACATGTCTATTGAATTTTCCTATCAAGTTAAATATCAGTTACATTCCTTCCTTGAGAATATAATAAGGGTAAGATAGGTTATTTTATTGAGACTACAAAACTATAAGCAAATAACAAAATTATTGCTGAGATCAAATGTTATGTTCACAAGCAAAACACAAAAACAAACTCATTTCCATGGGGAAAAAATACTGTCTCATAGAGGACAGAAAAACCAAAATACAACTACCCGATCTTTGTGGACTAAAAACTTCAACAGACTTCATGAAAGAGCTCATTGCTCTGGATTGTTGATCTTTGAATAAATTTGCTTGTTGTTGTCGTCGTCAGTAATGACACTGATATCACTAGGACTCTTAGTAATACTATGAACAACACATCTGAACCTTACCCTATCCTGCACCATACGATCCTCAAAGTCTCACCCAAACTGTTACAGTCACTGTATGAGTCCAATTTTTTTTTAGGTGCTTCCTCTTTTTCACTGACCCTTTACTTTTCCTCATGCGATGTCTCTTTCTAAAGACTGACTTCTGTCCACATGCCCAAAGTGTGTGAGGCAAAGTTTCATCATCCTTGACTCTAAGACACACTTTGAATGTACTTCCTTCAAAATAGGTTATTTTTTTGGCACTATCCATGGTATTTTCAATTCCCTTTCTTCTTTGGTGTACCTTATTCATTATATATGAAGTGACTGAACATGTCATGGCCTGGATCAGGAATACTTTAGTCTTTAAATTGTTATCTTTGTTACTCTTTAACACTTTAATGAGGTCCTCAACAGCAGATTTTCCCTATGGAGTGTGGGGCTGCTTAGCCTGGTGATTTTGGTCTACACCACTTCTTTCTTGTAGAGTTTCCAAAAGAAAAATTACATAGTGATAAATCTTTAAGTCGTGATGTTGAGAAAAATAAAAATCTCAGAAGAAGTTAGTATTAATTAATTCACAAGGTTATCAGTTTCCAAAGAATACTATCATTTTCTTTTTCTCTGACATGGGGAAATATTTTTTTAAACCTATTTTTTTGGGAGAAAAATAACCCTACAAACAAAACCCAAAGACTATTTTATTCTTACATTTGACAACACTGTGTGTCATGCATGTCCCCAGCAAACAAATTAACTCTGATTTATAAGAAAATGTATACACACTTATGAATATATATTATGTTATGAATATATACATGTTATGAATATGTATGTTGTGTTCTATCGAGTCGCCTGTAACTCATAGCGACCCTATGCACAATACCCCTAAATCCTGCTCTATCCTGTGCCAATCTTACTGTCTCTGACACACTTCCCCTCATTACTCCAGTCACTGAATCAATCCATCTTGTTGAGGGTCTTCCTCTCCTGCATTGTCCATCCACCCTCCCAAGCATGACATCCCTCTGCAAGGACTGGTCCCTCCTTGCAACATGTCCAAAGAATGTCAGAAGAAATTTCAGAATCCTTGTCTCCAAAGAGCAGCCTGGTTCACCTTCTCCAGGATGAATCTGTTTGTTCTCTTAGCAGTCCATGGTATACTCAATATTCTTCTCCAATACCACAGCTCAAAGGCATCAATTCTCCTTCTATCATCCTTACTCATTGTCTAGCTTTCTGATGCATAGTCAGTGATTGTAAAGATCACAGCCTGTATTAGGTGTATCTTAGTCTTGAGAATGACACTGTTGCTCTTCGTACATTGAAGAGGTCTCTGACAGTAGACTTTCCCAAAGCAATACGTCTTTTAATTTCCTGGATGCTGGTGCCAAGAGTGTTGATTGTGGAGCCAAACAAACTAAAGCTGTTAAGAATCTCAAACTCTCACCATATATCATGATGTTGTCGATTGGCTAGTGATGAGAATCTTTCTTTTCTTGATAATGAGCTTTAATCCATATTGAAAACTGTAGTCCTTGACCTTCTGAAGTATGCACTTCAGGTCCTCCTCAGTTTCAGCAAGCAGGGTTGTGTCATCTGCATAATTCAGATTGTTAATGAGTCTTCCTCCAATCATCATGCCACATTTCTCCAAATACAGCCCACCTTCACGGATAATCTGTCCCACATATAGATTGAAAAGGTATGGAGATAGGACACATCCCTGTCATATACCCTTACTGATTTGGAACCATGCAGTGTGTCCTTGCTCTGTTCTGATGACTACATCCTGGTTCAAGTATAGGTTTCACATTAATACAACCAAGTGTTCTGGGTTTTCCATTCTTCTCAGAGTCAGCCACAGTTTGTTGTGATCCAGACAGTCATATGCCTTTGCATAGTCAATGAAACACAGGTAGACATTTCCCTGGAACTCCCTGCTTTCAGCCAAGATCCATCTAATATTAGTTACAATATTCCTAGTACCACGGCCTCTTCTGGGAATTCTCTGTTTATTTTCTTTTTCAGTCATTTTTGTATAATCTTAATCAGCAGAATCTTGCTTGCATGTGATATTAATGATATTGTTTTATAATTTTTGCACTTTTTTGGATCATTTTCTTTTCATATATATGTCTATATATTTAAATATTTATATTCTATTCTATTA
The DNA here is from genome assembly GCF_000299155.1 of Elephantulus edwardii. NCBI lineage: Eukaryota > Metazoa > Chordata > Mammalia > Macroscelidea > Macroscelididae > Elephantulus > Elephantulus edwardii. The sequence continues at coordinate 18,344,127 of NW_006399801.1, forward strand.
TAATATCTATAAAATATATATTTTGATGTTGTTGGAAGCAGGAGTGGCATTCATTTTCTAAATAACATGTCTCCAGTAATAACACAAACTTTGATAAATGTCGATAGTTGTAGAGATGCTTCAAGCCTTTTGTTTATAAGGTTGCTATGAGTCTTGTTTGACTTGAAGGTAATCAACAATAACAATTTTATATACATATATATAATCTATTCACATACATGTGAACAACAAAACACATTCTTAAAGGAGATATAAAGGCAATATGTACTTTTATGTGGAACAGACAAAACCCCAAGTAAGCAAAACCATTCTTAAAAATAATAATAAAAGAAGAAGTAGGAGACATCACACTCTATGACCTCAAAACCTACTGCATAGCCATAGTAATCAAACAGCATGATATTGATATGATGATAGATATATACCAATATAATAGAAAGACTAGAAATCCCAGAAATTAATCCATACCTAGAGTCAATGAAACAAAACCTGTTAAATTGTGGAATTACAGTGTTTTTAACAAAAAAAAACCCCAAGACTCCCCCAAAACACCACAGCAAAACAATAGCAAAAAAAAGTACACAAAATAGGATCTACATTTCGCACCGTACAAAACTCAAAGTCACTTACCAACATAGGACTAAATCGAAAAAGCATAAATATCTGAAGAGACAAAATTGGAACAAATTTAAAAGACCTAGTCTATGACAAGAAGCTGTGCTGCAGTCCAGAAGACACGTGGTTCGAGGCTACCAGCTGTTCCATAGGAGAAAATTGGGAAATCTCCTTCTGTGCTTTTAATGCCTCTGAAAACCCGCTGGAGGATCAGCTATTAGTTGGTTCCAACAGTCAGCTATGTGTCAGTTCTTACTCTGTGGTACAGTACACAACAACAGTTTATGGCATTAATAGTTTTGCAAACATAGTAAAAAAAATGCACCATCAAGAGAGGATAGTATTGACAAATGGGACCTTTCCTGTGTACAACAAAAAGCTTTTTCCAGTAGGGTTCAAAGAAAGCCACAAACTGAGGGAAAACATTTGGAAACAGCATTTCAAACAAGGCTCATATAACTAAAGTTTACTAAATACTAAGAAACTGCATGAGGAAAAAAGGAAAGATTGAAAAAAGAAAGACAGACTGAGAGCCCAATCACAAAATAGGCAAAAGGTATTAAAAGTCTCATCACAAAGGAGGACATCTGAATGAGCAACAAACATGAGAAACTCTTCAAAATCACTATCAATCAGAGAGATGCAAATCAAAACAACAATGAGATACCATCTCACCCTATAGGAAGTAGCAAAGTTCAATAGAACATTAAATAGCAAATTCTAGAGGATGAAGAGATTGGAATTCTCATGAAATGCTGGTGGGATTGTAAAATTGTCCAGCAAATATGGAAGGCAATTAGGCCTTTCCTCAAAAAGCTGAACACAGAAATCCGTTGTTGTTGTTGTTGATTGCTGTTGAGTTGAGTATGACTCATCACAACCCATCAACAAAAAGGCCTAAAGCCTTTCCATAACTACTGTCATTTTTCAAAGTTCATTGAGTTTCCAAAGGCAGGTTGTTTAGGAAGTGGATGCTACTCATGCAGCCCGACTATTTCACTGCTAGAAACATACTTTTGGAAATTTGTGCTGAGATATGAATGAAGAAATGTACACCAATGTTCTTAGCAACATTATTTGCAAAAGCAAGAAAATGGAAACAACAAAATGTTCATTAACGAATGAATTGAGAAACTGCGGTCCATTCACACAGTGGAATATTATGAAGCACCCAAAACAACAAAATATTTGCAAAAAGGCAACACAGCATGGCAGAGTATAGAAAGCATTATGTTAAATGAAATAACTCCGTCTCAAACGACAGATGCTACATAAGACCACCATTTTGAAAATAGAAGGATAACTGAGCAAGATAAGTATAGATTTTGAAAAGGAGAAAGGGAAGGGGAGCCGGGACAGAAAACATGAGAAGGGAGAAAAATCTCTAGGTTGGGGAGCTTAGTTTGTGCATTAAGGGTATAAGAAATAGGAAAGATGCAATGGGAACTTGAAGAGATAGGATGATAAAAGGAATAGACAAATAGTAATTACACAATAAATGTGGATTATTGTATAAAACATTGTACATTAATGAAGTACAATGTATATGAGTGATTATACACTAACTAATAAAAAATACTTACACTAAGCTTAAGTCTTTAACATAACAAGAAAAATATATTCTTAAATTAGTTTATAATAGGTACAAAGGTTAAAACATATTCAATCTATCTTGTATATTTGATTTTGGAAGGGTTTTTTTTTCTTCTCCTAACTCCATGTTTTCTATTATTATTACTACTTTATGTTAACTGTTTTTTGTATCTACACAAAACAATTGAAATTTAATTTTACTCATGTTTACAAAACTTAGATTTACATGAACATTCATGAAGATTTTAGGCATAATTGAAATATTATTGAATTTGAAGTAATGTATTAGGAAATATAAAATGTACCAACTATGTTTCTTTTCAGAATGAGAGTAATAATGATAGAATTAATTCTGAAAAAGTAGAAAAGAAAATTAAGAATTGATGCCTTTGAGTTGTGGTGTTGGAGAAGAGTGGCACGTAACATGGACAGCCAAAAGAACAAAGAGTTTTATCCTGGAGAGGATTGAACTAGGCTGCTCCAAGGTTGTAAAGATTTTGAAGCTCCATCTAATGTACTTTCACATGTGATCAAGTGGGACCAGTCCCTGGAGACAGACATCATGCATGGAAGGGTGGAGGGACAGCACAGGAAAATAGGACCCTAGATGAGATGGATTGATACAGTAATAGGAAAACAGGGGTGGGTTTGCCAGAAATAGTGAGAATAGCTCAGGATAATTAAGGGTTCAGCGCTATCATGCATAGGGATACTAAGAGTCACAGGTGACTGGATGGCACATAACAACAACAGCAAAGGCAAAAATAAGGTTAAATATTTTTCTAATTTTTTTAAATTTATTATTAATTTCAGTAAAAATTTACAGAGACTTTGGGATTCCATAAATTCATTGTTGCACTTTTCTACCCTCCCAACCCTCCCCCTAGTACACTACCTTCTTGTAAAAGCAAAACAAAAATTCTTTCATTGTTTTACAAACCCTCCCCCATGGTCCACTCCACTATGTAGCCTTTGCTCTAGACACTTGCCATGACAAAAATACCTAATCACATACCCATTTTAAACAGTTTTCTCCATCATCTGTTTCAATGCAGTATACATCCCCCCCAACCGCAAAGTCAGTCCTGTTTTACAACAGTGGCACCATACAGTATTAGTCCTTTTGTGACTGAGATACTTCACTAAGAATAATGTCCTCCAGGGTCACCCATTTTGAATAATATTGCTTGAGCTCCTTGTTTTTCAATGCAGCGTAGTATTCCATTGTGTGAATGAATATATCACAGCTTCTCTATCCATTTGTTCATTGATGGGCACTTAGGTTGTTTCCAACTCCTTGCTATTGTGAACAAAGCCATGATAAACATGAGTGTGCATATATCTTCTTGGATGTCAGTTATGATCTCTTTGGAGTATATTCTCAGTAGTGGAATTGCTGGGTCAAATGGTATCTCTATTTGCAACTTTTTGAGAAAGCACCATACCGCCTTCCACAATGGCTGAGCCATAAATATTTCTTTAAAAGCTTTTTTCAATCTAAGTTTTACCTTAAGAGATACACTATCTTTTTTTGTTGTAGTGCTATTTGGCACTTAGATATAATTCTATTTAATTCTATTATTTATCATTCATCCAACAGTTATTTTTTTACATGGGGATGAATATATCCAGCCATGAAATATAGAAATATTACTTCTTGTTGTGTTATGTGCCATTGAGTCCCCTGTGACTCATAGTGACCCTATATATAGCAGCTCTAAACCCTTTCCTGTCCTAAGCCAGTCTCAATGATTCTGAAACATCAACCCCCATTGTCCAGTTACTATATCAATCCACCTCACCAGGGGTCTTTCTCTCCTGGTGCTGTCTCTCCATCTTTCTGAGAATCATGTCCTCCTCCAAGGATTGGTTCATCCTTCCCATGTACCCAAAGTATGTGAGACAGAGCTTCAAAATCCTAGCCTCCAAGGAAAAACTTGGTTTAATCGTCACAATAACAACAAGACATATCTATTTGTTTTCTTGGCAGTCCATGTTACATTGAAGACCGTTCTCCAGCACTACAACTTGAAGGCATAGATTCTTCTGTCATTCTTAGTCATTGTCCAGCTCTCTGATAGCAAGTAATTACAAAGACCAAAGACTAGATTAGGTGCATCTTGGTCTCTAGACAGACATCGTGGCTTTAGTCCCTGGCAGCACATATTACCAATGGAATTTGTCTTTTGATTTTCTGACTGCTGGTGCCAAAATGATTGATTGTGAAGTTGAGAAAGCTGTAATTGTTAACAATCCTGCTGCCAATTGGCCCAGTGATGAGAATCTATGTCTTCTTGATGTTGAACTTCAAGTCATATTGATAAGCCTCAAAATAAAACATTAATGTTATTTTAAAAATCTACCAGAAATATGTTTAAAATAATTTAATGTTGATGTACTACTTTTAAACATACTACTTTTAAAGAAATACATTTTTTAAAAAAAGTCACATTTGAGTGGAGTTTAAACCTGGTCTGTGACTTAAACTTGGTAATTTATAGACTTCACAGAGGGTGCTGAGGAAATCAGAACAAATGGGACAATTGCCCTTACATCCTTATTTCTTGTTTGAGATGTTGCACTACTGAGCATTCATTTTTGTGAAATGTTTGAGGGTGCTAAACAGATTCTTTAAAAAAAGTATGCTATTAGCTTTGTTCATAGATTTAGTTTGCTCGGCTGCACAGTCAACAGTCTTGGACCAGCATCCAGGAAATTAAAAGATGTATTGCAATGGGAAAGTCTGCTGTTAGGTACTTCTCCAAAGTGCTGAAGAGCAATGATGTCACTCTGGAGACTAAGGTGCGTCTAATACAGGCCATGGTCTTTGCAATCACTTGTTATGCATCAGAGAGTTACACAATGACTAAGGAGGATAGAAAGAGAATTGATGCCTTTGAGCTGTGGTGCTGGAGAAGAGTATTGAATGTAGCATGGACTGCTAAGAAAGCAAACAAGTTCTTCCTGGAGAGGGTTAAACCTGACTGCTCATTGGAAGTAAGGATACTGAGGCTTTGTCTGACATACTTTGGACATAATGCAAGGAGGGACCAGTCTTTGAAGAGAGACATCATGCTTGGGATGGCGGAGGGACAGCCAGTAGGGGAAAACCCACTATGAGATGGATTGATTCCGTGACAGGTAATCTGGGTGAGTGTCTCAGAGACAGTGAGGTTAGTACAGGACAGAGCAGGGTTTAGGGTTGTTTTACATAGGGTCGCTATGAGTCTCAAGAGACTTGACTGCACATAAAACATCAACAACAACAATTAAATATATGAAGGAATAGAAACATTACCTATACATTTAAGATATTAATGAAACACAAATGTTATATAAATATATTAATATCCTATGAAAAAATACCTGCTAAGTGCCTGGAAGAAAACATACAATCATATATGAGATTGGAAGGGGGAACATGATAAACATTACAAGAAATTTTATTGGAAAAATGAATCTGGAAAAAGCTGTAACTTTTAACACTGATAACATAATTTATATGTGATTATGACGAATAGACAAAAAGAAAGAAAAGTAACATCTACAAAGCAGGAAACTTCAGTCAATTGTGATTTAGATAAAATTCTTTGTGTGAATCCATTCTGAAAATGTAGAAAATGATGAACATAGAATGTCTTTACCTGTTAAAGCTTATAAATTTGATATTAATTTCTTGGATAATGCCTCATCTTTAAAAAGAAAGCAAAAGACTACTTTATGTTCTGATATATGATATGTGGATTTAAAAAACCAAAGCAATCCCACAAACAATCCCATTTTGTATGGTACTAGAAATTGTTAATGATTTCATCTTACTTGGGTCAGAACCAATACCCTTACTGTCGCCAGTCAGGAGATCAGAAGAAGTACTGTTGTAGGCAAGGCTGCTGTCATGGATCTCCCCAAAAGTCTGAAGAGCAATGGTGTTAGTTTGAAGACTAAGGTTTGCCTGATTAAGCCATGGTCTTTCCAATACATCTGAAAGCCGGACAATAATTAAAGATGATAGAATAAGAACTGAAGCCTTTGAGTCGTGGTGTTAGGAAAGAGTACTGAATTTTTCTATTGATTGCCAAAAGAATAAATAATGTTTTTGAAAAATTGTGGCTATATTGTTTCTTGGAGACAAAAATGACAAGGATTGGTGTCTCATACTTTGAACATGTTGCTAAGAGAGGCTATTACTTGGAAAGGGATATTATGTTTGAAAATGTGGAAGGTCAAAGAGAGGAAGAACCTAATGAGATGGTTTGACATGGCGACTGGAGCAATGGACAAAAGTTGATCAGAGATGCTGAGGATGATGCCACAGGATAGAACAAGATTCAGATCTGTCATTCATAGGATCGCTATGAGTTTTATTTGACTACACCTAGCAAAAATAATAAGGAAGGAAGTTCGAATCTACCACCTGCTCTTTGGAAGAACGATGGGCAATAACCTCCTTTCTAGCTCACAACCTCTGAAGATATATTATAAGGTCAGCTCTGTGCTGGTTATTTATCTGTGGCTCACAGAAACAAAATCAGATAATACCTGAACTGTTTTTAATCAGAGATAATTAGAATATTTATGTGTTTTAAACTTCCCTTTCTCTTTTGAAGGAAAAGAATGTGTTTAATTCACAAACTGAGATTTAAGTTTGCTGTATAAAATATTTGTTAAATTTGAGAGTTCTAAGTGCCATCAAAGTATTTTTATCTAAAGAGTTAAAAGATAATAACCCAGGAGATTAGAACTGAGAAGATGTTAAATTTTAAAAGATAATACCATACCATCAAAAATAATGATGCAATATGCTTGCTCAATAAGAATTCTATTTATGGAATATATTTTCTTATTTTAAGACATCTATTTTCTCATTAAAATTGAAGAGTACAATAAGTTCAAGGATCTTCTACCTACACATGTTAGCAAGCTCCAAAAATGTAATGAGTGTGTGACATCTCTCGTGTCAGATGAGAACAGATGAGATAGTGTACTCAATTAAGTGAATAAGAATTAATGACCCCAAAGAATGTCTACTCATTTTATGACATGTTCTGCTCAGAGTATATAAGCATCGTCTTACATGTGCTGACATTCAAACTCAGAATCTTGCCTTGAATAGCAAATCAACCCACCATCCTCACAACATGAGCTACTACGGCAGCTACTATGGAGGCCTAGGCTATGGCTACAGAGACTTCGAAGGTCAGGGCTGTGGCTATGGTTGTGGCCATGGCAGTGGCATCTTCCACAGAGCAGGCAGTGGCTATGGAAGCTTTGACTATGGCTCTGGCTTTGGAGGCTATGGATATGGTTCTAACTTTGGAACATATAGACCCAGCTGCTACCGTCCATCTCGCCGTAGAGGCCCCAGGTTCTCTAGCTTCTCATGAACTACTACTACATTAACCTAGCTTTTGGTACCAAGAATTTATTTCCCAAATATTATAAGTCGATGGATTGAAATTAATCTAGAATCTGTGACATCTAAAAATGCTTGAAAATTTATGACTAAGTTTCATTGCTTCAGGTCTTTTGTCATCTGACACTTAAATATCCAGTGTTGAATTGAGAGTCTGTGTTTAAGTCTCAATAAACAAATTATTTGAAGTAGAATATATGGTGTTTATTTGATTCATTTAACCTAATTATGCATGTACATTTATCTCTCCATTTTAATAATTTTCATTTAGATGTGAACTACATTATGGTGAATGCACTACTAACATATAGGCATGTCTCAATGGTACTTGGAATCCATCAGTCACTTTGATGAAGAATGCTGAATAATCCTTCTGAGAGATATACACCTCAGAAATTCAAGACAAGGTCAGCTATGGGTCACTTCTGACTCAAAGGTATTGAGTTGAGTTTGGGATTATATAGGAGAACAAATTTTTAAAAAAAAAGAAGAAGAACAAATTTTGAGTTTACTAGCTTCACAATTATTAGGATGACAGGATAATAAGTGATGCCTTTGAGTTGTTGTGTTGGAAGGAAGTACTGAATACTAAGATTGAGACAGAGTGAAACAGGAGTACTGCTTGGAGCCAAGGATGAAGAAGTTTCATCTCACATACATGGGGCATGGTAGGAAAGACTAGATTATTCCTTGAAGAGGAACAGCAGGCTTGGAAAGGGAGAGAGTCAGCAAAAGGGAGGAAGATCCTCAATTAGATGGACTGACATAGTGACTGCAGGAATGGGCTCAGAAGTCAGAGATGATGAAAATGACATAGAGTAGGTCTTGGTTCAGGACTTTTGTTCATATGATCACTATAGACCTACTCAACTTTGTAGCACTTAACAACAACAAAGGGTGTTTAAATTGTTTCAGTTGTTTCTTTCCAATTTTTCAAGCTAATAAACTAAAAATTGTTATTTGACAAAACTAGAATAAAAGCCTTGCTGTCTTGAGTCCCACATATTCTAATATGTTGTAATGAGTTTCTCCTCTATGCTACTTGCTTAGTGAATATTGTAAAACAAATAATTTGATCAAAATTTTCTTGTCACTGCTGTTCAGTTTTATATTGACTATAGGGGCATAAAGTAAAAAGAACAGTGATATTGCAAGTCAAAGCTACAGCAAAAACTTTTCTACATACTCTACTATTTTATCCAGATATTATAATAAACACTGGATATATAAATGAATATGAACGTAGATGATATTTTAATGGATATTTAAAAAGTATACATGATATGTTTATTAATGATAGAGACAATATTGTTGTTGTTGTTGTTGTTGTTGTTATGTGCCGTCCAGTCGTTTCCGACTCATAGCGACCCTATGCACAACAGCCCTAAA
>NW_006399801.1:18353684-18397800 GCF_000299155.1 Elephantulus edwardii
TGCTAATTGGTCCAGTGGCGAGAATCTTTGTCTTCTTGACATTGAGCCTTAGTCCATACTGAAGGCTGCAGTCCTTCGCAGCCCTTCGCAGCAAGTGCATGAGGTCCTCCTCAGAGACAATATAGAAAGAGAAAATATAGAGAAAAGTTAGTTATAATGCTAGAACCTATTTTTGGAATAACTAACCAGGTTATAAAAAGAGGCATTTGTAAGATTTACAAATTTGCTTATGAGATAAGCTTTCAATTGCTGTGACAGCCCCTTCACTTCTGATGCTAAGGAACTTATGCTATTAAAATAAGTCTTTTGCATAGTAGAAGGTAAGACAACAGAGAATAAGAGGGAGAAACAGAGAGGAGAAAAAGTAAGTTAGAGAGAGGGAGCGCACAACAAAATCCATTCAATATTGTGTTTGTTGTTTTATGTCATTGAGTTGCATTTAACTCATAGCAATATTGTGTCCAATAGCTCTGAAGCCTGCCTTGTCCTGAGCCAGTCTCACTGTCTGTAACATAAGTACCCCCATTGCCATAGTTATTATAGCAATCCATATCATCTGCGGTCTTCCTCTTCTGTGCTGTCCCTCTACCCTTCTGAGCATGATGCAGTCTCTCCTGGTACGTGACCAAAGTATGTGAGATGGAGCTTCAAAATCTTTGCCTCCAAGGAGAAACTTGGTTTCATTCTCTCCAATACAGGTCTACTATTTTTCTTGGCAATCCATGGTATGTTCAAGACTCTTCTAAAGTGCTGAAATGTGAAGGCATCAATTCTATCATCTTAGTCATTAACTAGATAATTGAGAGTATTGCTAATGTCTAATTCTAAATACACATGTCAGGAATTTTTGTTGTGATCTCATATTCAGAAAAGAGACTCCTTGATTAATTTTTTTTCCTTACAAATGATATTTCATTGGTTTGGATTTTAATATATATGACTTTACAAGAAGTTGATAAAATTTAAAACACTGGCTTTGGGTATTTTGGAAATTTTGTTCTTAAAATTAATAATCCAAGGAATGTATATACTAAGTGAATATGTAGACATTAAGCAATAGTAAGTTTGAATTATGCTAAATGCTTACTAATAGGTATATTTACTTTGAGATTGGTATACCAAGACTTTGAAGAAACAATAATATACTCTAATGAGAGTAAAACCATAAGTGTGAATAAAACCTATGTCAGCATCCAAGCTAGCTCAGAAATCCATGGGTGTATCAGAGCACAAAAATAAACAAGCTGCTTGTGGCAAGTGTAGTTCAAGTAATTTTATTAAAAGAGTAGCACGTGTTTTCTTATATTATTTTGCATTTGACGGTGTAGATCAAAACAAATTGTAGCTAACCTTGAAATTAAAGGGAATCCTAGAACACTCCAGTGAATGTGTTAATGAGAACCGATACTTGGACAGAGAGACATTCATCAGAACAGAGCAAGGAAACACTGCATGATTCAAAATTAGGAAAGGAGTGTACCAAAGATGCATCCTGTTTCCATACATTTTCAATCTATATATGGTACATATCATTCAAAGGCTTGATTTTGTGAGAAGGAATGTGGTCTCAGATTTACAGAAAGAATTATCAATAACTTGTGTTATGCAGATGAAACAATCTTGCCTGCTGAAACTAAGGAAGACATGAAGCTTTTGCTGCAGAAGGTTAAGGACTATAGTCATAAATATGAATTCGTTTAACATCAAAAAGAAAATATTCTCAGCACTGGGTCAATTGGCAGCACCATGATAGGTGGAGAAGAGATTGAGTTTACTAACAATTTCAGCTTCTCTGCTCCACAATCAATACTCTGGCCACTAGCAGTCAGGAAAACAAAAGACACCTTGCATTGGGGAAGTCGGCTGTTAAGGACCTCTCCCAAGTACTGAGGAGTGATGATATCACTCTGGAGACTAAGGTGGGCCTGATTAAGGCCAGGATCTTTGTGATTGCATGCTATGCATCAGAAAGCTAGACAATGGCTAGTGACAACATAAAAGAAAAAAAAAATGACATCTTTGAGTGTGGTGCTGGAGAAGAGTATTGAATGTACCATGGACTGCTAAGAAAACAAACAGTTTCATCTTGGAGAGGGTTAAACGGACTGGTCCTTGAAGAAAGGATTCTGTGGCTTTGTCTGACATAATGTGGACATGTTGAAAGTAGAGATCAGTTGTTGGTGACAGACATCATGCTGGGGAGGGTGGAGGAACAGCGGTGGAGGGGAAGACCCTCTATGAAGTGGATTGATTCAGTGACTGGTGTAATATGGGTGAGTGTGTTGGTGACAGTGAGATTAGCACAGGACAGAGCCGGGTTTAGGGTTGTTGTATATAGGGTCGCTATGAGCCTCATGGGACTCGATGGCACATAAGAACAACTAAAATTAAATATATGAAAGTATAGAAACATTACCTATACTTTTAAGATATTAAAGAAATACAAATTTAAGATAAATATATCAATATCTTATGAAAAAACTACTTGTTAAATGTCTGCAAGAAAACACACAAAGATAGATATTGGAAGGGAAAACAAGATAAACATTACAATAGATCTATAATCTGGGTAAAAGAATCCTACATTGATTGTTAAAATGGATCTGGAAAAAGTTGTAACTTTTAATGCTGATAAACATATTTTTATGTGACTATGAAGAAGAGACAAAAAGAAATAAAAATAATGTCTACAAAGCAGGAAACCTCAGTCAACTGTGGTTTAGAGAAAATTATTTGTGTGAACCCATTCTGAAAAAGCAGAAAATGATGAACAGAGAAAATCTTTACTTGTTAAACCTTATAAATTTGTTTTTAATTTCTTGGATAATATCTCAGCTTTAAAAAGAAAGCAAAGACTGCTTTATGTGCTAATATAGGATATACAGATTAAACAAAACAAACACACAAATAATCCCATTTTGTATGCTGCTGTAAATTGTTAGTGATTTCATCTTACTTTGACCAGAATCAATACCCTTACTGTTGTCAGTAAGAAGATCAGAACATGTATCTTTTCAGGCAAGGCTGCTGTCATGGATCTCCCAAAACTCTGAAGAGTAATGGTGTCTGCTTGAAGACTAAGGTTTGCCTGATTAAGCCATAGTCTTTCCAATACATCTGAAAGCAGGACAATAATTGAGGATGATAGAAGAAGAATTGAAGCCTTTAAGTCAGGGTGTTAGGAAAGAGTACTAAATTTTTCATTGATTGCCAAAAGAATGAGTACATATGTCTTTGAAAAATTGTGGCCATATTGTTTCTTGGAGACAGAGGAAACAAAGTTTGGTGTCTCATATTTTGCACGTGTTGCTGAGAGAGGCTATTACTTGTTAAGGGATATTATGCTTGGTGGAGTGGACCTGGGGGAGGGTTTGTAAAAAAGTTACAGAATTTTTCTTTTACTTTTCAAAGAGGGTAGTGTTCTGGAGGGGAGTGTTGGAAGGGGAGAAATATGCAATAATGAATGAATGAAAATCCTGCAGGAATGGGCTCAGGAGTCAGAGATGATGAAAATGACATAGAGTTGGTCTTGGTTCAGGACTTTTGTTCATATGATCTCTAGAGTCCTACTCAATTTGCATCAGTTAACAACAACAAAGGGTGTTTAAATTGTTTCTTTCTAATTTTTCAAATTAATTAACTCAGATTTTGTTATTTGAGAAAACTAGAATAAAAGCCTTGATTTCCTGAGTCCCGCATATTCTAATACGTTGTAATGACTCTCTCTCTTCTAGGCTATCTACTCTCTTACTGAATATTGTAAAACAAATAATTTGATCATAATTTTCTTTTCACTGCTGTTTAGTCTTTTATTGACTATGGAGGCATAAAGAAAAAGCACAGTGATATTCTAAGTCAAAGCTACAGCAAAAACCTTTCTAGGTACTTTATACTTTTATTTAGATATAATAATAAATAGTGGATAAATAAATAAATAGGAACTTAGATGACATTTGAAGTGGACATTTAAAAAGTGTATATGATATATAATCTCCAGAGTAATATATCATATGGTCATCCGACTCAAAATGCCCCATGCCAGTCCATCTCATCTCACCAATGCCTAGTATGTCAATATTTATGCGTTCCATTTCTTCCTTAACAATATCTAATTTTCCTACATTCATGGTTCTCACTTCCATGTCCCAATCACCAGTGTCTGCTTACAACTGTTACTCTTCCTTTGTATTTCCATACTTGAAAACTCAACCTCCTTTGCCATTTCTGTTATCTAAATGTGTTCCGTTGTACATAGGGTTTTCAGAGGCCTGCTATTTCAGAAGTGGATGGCCAATCCTTCTTCCTAGTCTGTCTCAATGTGAATGTTCATATTTAGAGAAGTATTAGACAGTGGGTAAAAGAATCCTACATTGATTGTTAAAATGGATCTGGAAAAAGTTGTAACTTTTAATGCTGATAAACATATTTTTATGTGACTATGAAGAAGAGACAAAAAGAAATAAAAATAATGTCTACAAAGCAGGAAACCTCAGTCAACTGTGGTTTAGAGAAAATTATTTGTGTGAACCCATTCTGAAAAAGCAGAAAATGATGAACAGAGAAAATCTTTACTTGTTAAACCTTATAAATTTGTTTTTAATTTCTTGGATAATATCTCAACTTTAAAAAGAAAACAAAAGACTGCTTTATGTGCTGACAGAACAGATTATCTGGGAGGCTGGGGTCTATGAGGAGAAATGTGGGGTCAAGATTGGTGGACGATTTATCAACAATCTGCGTTCTGCGGATGACACAACCCTACTTGTTGAAACTGAGGAGGACCTGAAGCGCCTGCTGCAGAGTGTCAAGGACTGCAGCCTACAATATGGATTGAGGCTCAATGTCAAGAAGACAAAGATTCTCACCACTGGACCAATTGGCAGCATCAGGATGGATGGTGAAGAGATTGAGATTATACACAGCTTTAGTTTGCTTGGCTCCTTGGCAGCATCAGGATGGATGGTGAAGAGATTGAGATTATACACAGCTTTAGTTTGCTTGGCTCCATAGTCAACAGTCTTGGCACCAGCAGCCAGGAAATTAAAAGTTGCATTGCCATGGGAAAGTCTGCTGTTAGGGACCTCTCCAAAGTGCTGAAGAGCAGTGGTGTCTCTCTGGAGACTAAGGTGCGTCTGATACAGGCCATGGTCTTCACAATCACCTGTTATGCATCAGAGAGTTGGACAATGACCAAGGAGGATAGAAGGAGAATTGATGCCTTTGAGCTGTGGTGCTGGAGAAGAGTATTGAGAATACCATGGACTGCTAGGAAAACAAACAGATTTGTCCTGGAGAGGGTTAAACTGGGTGGCTCCTTGGAGGCAAGGATTCTGAGGCTCCGTCTAACTTATTTTGGACATGTTGTGAGGAGAGACCAGTCCTTAGAGAGGGACATCATGCTTGGGAAGGTGGAGGGACGGCGCAGGAGAGGAAGGCCCTCTATGAGGTGGATTGATTCAGTGACTGGAATAATTGGGACAGGAGTGTCAGAGACAGTGCAATTGTCACAGGACAGAGCGGAGTTTAGGGCTGTTGTACATAGGGTCGCTATGAGTCGCAGGCGACTCGACGGCACATAACAACAACAACAACAACAACATATGATATATCTACCAGTGATAGAGACAAGATAGAAAGATAAAATATAGTATAGGGAAAACATATAATATGTATCTGTTGTAGTAATAGGGTTAAAACCTTTTGTGGATAAACTAACCACGTATTAAAAAGAGGCATTTGGAAGGTTTACAAACTTGCTTATGGGATAAGCTTTCAATTGCTGTGATAGCCCCTTCACTTCTGATGATAAGGAACTTATGCTATTAAAATAAGTCTTTTGCATACTAGAAGGTAAAGCAACAGAGAACAAGTGGGAGAAACAGAGAGGAGAAAGGAAGAGAGAGAGAGAGAAAGAGAGCGAGCGCCACAATATTAATTGGATGTTGTTTTTGTTGTTATATGTCATTGAGTTGCCTGCAACTCATAGCAACTGTGTGTACAATAGCTCTGAAGCTTGACTCAAGCTGCGCCAGTCTCACTGACTCCAGCACACCTACCCCACTGCCCTTGTTACAGTAGCAATCCATATCCTCAGAGGTCTTCCTCTCCTGTGCTGTCCCTTTAACCTTCCTAGAATTAGGTCCATCTCTAATGATAAGTCTTTCCTGGCTTTATGTCCAAAGTATGTGAGATGGAGTTTTAAAATCTTAGCCTCTAAGGAGAAACTTGGTTTCATTCTCTCCAATAGAGACCTATTTGTTTTCTTGGCAATCCATGGTATGTTCAAGTCTCTTCTAAAGCACTGCAACAAAAGGCATCAATTCTATCATCTTTAGTCATTACCTAGATGATTGAGAGTATGGCAATTGTCAAATTCTAAGTTTACATGTCAGATATTTTTGTTGTGATCTGGTATTCAGAAAAGAGACTCCTTGATTTATTTTTCCCCTAAAAAATTATCATTTTTTTATTTTAATATATATGACTTTTTAAGAAGTTGATAAAATTTAAAATACTGACTTTGGTTATATTTTGAACTGTTTTTTAAAATTTAATAATCCAAATAATTTTATACTAGGAGACTATGTAGACATTAAGCAATAGTAAGTTTGAATTATACTAATGCTTACTAATAGGTAACTCAATTTTGAGTTTGGTATGCTTAGACTTTGAAGAAACAGTAATATAATTTAATGAGTGTAAAACAATAAGTGTGAAGAAAACCTATGTCAGCCACCAAGCTAGCTCACACACCAATGGGTGTATCAGAGCACAAGAAATAACAATCTGCAGTGTAATTCAGGGAATTTTATTCAAAGAGTGGCATGTGTTTTATCACATTATTTCACCGGTGGCACTAAAGACATTATCACCAATGTCAGGTGGATCTTGAAAGAAAGCAGAGAGCGCAAGTGGAATATCTATCTGTGTTTCATTGACTATGCAAAAGCATTTGATGGTGTAGAGCAAAACAAACTGTGGCTAACCTTCAGGTTAAAGGGAATCCTAGACCACTGGAATGTGTTCATGAGAAACCTATGATTGGACCAGGAAACATTCATCAGAACAAAGCTAGGCAGTACTACATGATTCAAAATTAGGAAAGGAGTGTACCAGGGATGCATCCTGTCTCCATACCTTTTCAATCTGTATATGTAACATATTATTGGAAAGGCTTGACTGTGGGAGGGAATGTGGCCTCAGAATTGGAGAAAGACTGACTCATCAACAACCTGTGTTATACAGATGAAACAATCTTGCCTGCTGAAACTGAGGAAGACCTGAAGTTTTTGCTGCAGAAGGTCAACGACTGCAGTAAAAAATATGAATTGGTTTAACATTAAAAAGAAAATATTCTCACCAATGGGTCAATTGGCAGCACCATAATAGATGGAGAAGAGATTGAGGTTGCTAACAATTTCAGCTTCTCTGCTCCACAATCAATACTCTGGTCACCAGCAGTCAGGAAAACAAAAGACCCTCACCTTGGGGAAGTCTGCTGTTATGGACCTCTCCAAAGTACTGATGAGTGATGATGTCACTGTGGAGACTAAGGTGGACCTGATTAAGACCATAATCTTTGTAACTGCATGCTATGCATCAGAAAGCTAGAAATTGACTAGTGATAATAACAAAAAAAAAAAGGGTAGACTCCTTTGAGTTGTGGTGCTAGAGAACAGAATTGAATGTACCATGGACTACTAAGAAAAGAAACGGGTTCATCTTGAAGAGGGTTAAACGGACTGCTCCTTGAAGTAAGGATTCTGCGGTTTTGTCTGAAATAATGCTGACACGTTGTAAGTAGAGACCAATCCTTGGAGAGATTTATCATGCTTGGGAGGGTAGAGGAAAAGCGCTCGAGGGGAAGACCCTCTATGAAGTGGATTGATTCAGTTACTGGTATAATCAGGGTGAGTCATCGGTGACAGTAAGATTAGCACAGGACAGAGCCGGGTTTAGGGTTTTTGTATATAGGGTCTCTATGAGTCTCATGGGACTCAAAGTCACATAAGAACAACTACAATTAAATATATGAAAGTATAGAAACGTTACCTATACTTTTAAGATATTAATGAAATACAAACTTAAGATAAATACATTGATACTATGAAAAAACTACTTGTTAAATGCCTGGGAGAAAACATACAACCACAGAGATTGGAAGGGAAAACAAGAAAAACATTACAATAGATTTGTAATCAGGGTAAAATAATCCTACATTGAATGGGAAAATGGATCTGTAAAAAGCTGTAACTTTTAACACTGATAAACATAATTTATATCTGATTATGAAAAAGAGACAAAAAGAAATAAAAATAATGTCTACAAAGCAGGAAACCTCAGTCAACTGTGGTTTAGAGAAAATTGTAAATCCATTCTGAAAAAGTAGAAAATGATGAACAGAGAAAATCTTTATTTGTTAAAGCTTATAAATTTGATTTTAATTTCTTGGATAATATCTCAACTTTAAAAAGAAAACAAAAGACTGCTTTATGTGCTGATATATGATATATGGATTAAGCAAAACAAAACCAACCCACAAAAAATTCCATTTTGTATGGTACTGGATTGTTAATGATTTCATCTTACTTGTGTCAGAACCAATATCCTTACTGTCGGCAGTCAGGAGATCAGAAGATGGATTGTTTCAGGCAAGGCTACTGTCATGGATCTCCCCACAACTCTGAAAAGTACAGCTGTCAGCTTGAAGACTAAGGTGAGCCTGATTAAGCCATGTTCTTTCCAATACATCTGAGTGCAAGACAATAATTGAGGATGACAGAAGAATTGAAGCCTTTCAGTCGTGGTGTTGGGAAAGACTACTGAATTTTTCATAGATTGCCAAAAGAATGAATACAAATATCTTGGAAAAATTGTGGCTATATTGTCTCTTGGAGACAGAGATGACAAAGTTTGGTGTCTCTTTGCACATGTTGCTAAGCAAGGCTATTACTTGGAAAGGGATATTATGCTTGGTGGAGTGGACCTGGAGGACGGTTTTTAAAAAAAATGAAAGAATTTTTCTTTCACTTTTCCAAGAGGGTAGTGTTCTGGAGGGGAGTGTTGGAAGGGGAGAAATGTGCAGCAATGAATGAATGGAAATCCAAAGTCTCTGTAATTTTCACTGAAATTAATAATAAGTTTAAATTTAAAAAAAAAACATTTATGTTAGAATAAGGAAGGCAGTGGATTTATAACTGCTCATGCTAAGAACACTATATCAAGGCATGGAGGAGGAATAGTAGAACTGTATCCACATTTACAAAATCTTTCTTGGAAAATAGGAACTGCATTGGAACATGCATCTCTGGATCCGAAATGATCATATTATTAATAATTCTACCCTTAAACTGAAGAGATTATATTGTTCAAAATTAGTATATATATTTGTTATATTTTCCCCACTATTAACAACTGGGATTTAGAGGGAAGAGAATAGACCAGAGAATGGCCAAAATTATTGGAGCAGCTATTGCTGTCAGCTTAGGGTCTGTGTCAGGAAAAGGAAGTCTTACTCATATACAGTGCCACCCAAAGGTAATAAAGAAGGTCAGAATTGCTTCCACTGTGGAAAGCTGGACCACTTCAGTAGACAGTGTCACAGACAAGAGACACAGATAAGCAAAGGGGTAGAGAGGAAGCTCCCACTCACTTGCTTTAAGTGTGGATTTGAAGGACACATGGACAAGGGCGGCCCACCTCAGGTCCTCCTGGCTGACAGGACTGACAGGCCCGAGCTCCCAGCTGGAAACTAAGGAGGATGATTCAATGATTCAGATCCTCCCAGAAGGGCCTTGGGTGAGCATTAATATTATTGGTAAGTATATTCATTTCCTCCGGGACACAAGAGCCTATTATTTGGTAATAAAAGCCTTCTGAGGTCCCCAACTCCTCACAATTTCTTAGTTGTTGGTATTGACGGAAAACCTCATAAGTAGTTTCTTACTTCACCTCGGCCTTGCATGTGGATTTCTGCACTGTAAAACAACCCAGTGGTTGAGCCTCTACATCTTGTGGTTCCTAACCTTTATACTATAATAGACAAAGTGCTAGTCAATAAGCATTTTATTTTAAACCTACCTTCCCTCTGTAACTTGATTTGTGCCACTGTTAGAACCTCTACTTGGAATATTATTGCTTTTAATTTTTGACTCATGTACTTTTAACTTGTTAGTTAAATTTGGGTCTTCTAGGCTACAACAGTTCCATGATGCATCTTCAAGGATATGCACATGCATGGCTAAGCCCAATTAATAACAGTGCATCTAAATTCCAAAGCAATCTCCAAAATACTCTATATGTTTCCTATTGCCAAAGGGGCCCTTTAGAGTGGTGAGAGAAGATCTTCACCCTAAAACCTACAGTGTCACTTTTCAGCAGGAAGTATCTCAGAGAATATGCTGTCCTCTTTTTCTTATGAATCAGGGTGAAATCTGTCTCAGGGAGGAGTGATAGGGAATGGCAAGGGACACACTGACAAAGGAGATTAATCAGAACTGGTTTGGACAAGCACTTTGGCAATGGGAAAATTAAAACAGACTTTCAAGGAAAAATAAAAAGAGAGGAATGAACTGGGGCGAGGGTAGAGAAAATAGTGCAAAAATGAATGAATGGAAATCCGAAATCTCTGTAAATGTTAATTAAAGTTGTAAAATTTTAAAAAATCAACAAAAAAGAAAATATGGGAGGTCAAAGAAAGAGAGGAAGAACCCTAATGAGATGGATTGACATGGTAACGGGAGCCATGGACAAAAGTATATCAGAGATGCTGAGGATGATGCCACAGGAAAGAACAAGATTTAGATCTGTCATTCATAGGGTCACTATGAGTTTTACTTGACTGCAGCTAACAACAATAATAAGGCAGGCAGTTCGGATCTACCACCTGCTGTGTGAAATAAAGATGGTCAATATCCTCCTCTGTAAGTTACAACGTCTGAAGACAGTTTAGAAGGTGAGCTATGTGCTGGTTATTTCTCCATGGTTCCCAGAAACAAAATGATATAACACCTGATCTATGTTAATCAGAGATAATCAGAATATTAATGTGCTTTAAATCCCTCGTCATCTTTTGAAGGAAAATAATATGTCTACTTTGCAGAGATTTAGTAATGTTGTATAAAAATTTGCTAAATTTGAGGGTTCTAAGAGCCATCAATGTATTTTAACCTAGACAGAATTAAGAGATAATAACCCAGTAGATTAGAATGGAGAGGAGACTTATTGTAAAAGATAGTATCATACCATCAAAATGATGAGGCAATATGCTTGCTCATGATAACTTTTATTTATGGAACATATTTTCTTCCTTTAAAACATGTACTTTCTTATTAAAATTAAAGAGTGCAATAAGTTCAAGGATCTTCTACCTAGGCGTGTCAGCAATCTCTAAAAATTTAATGAGTGTGTGCCAGCTCTCATGTCAGAAGAGAACAGATGAATTAGTTTCCTTAATTAAATGAGTAATAATTAATAACCCCAAGGAATATCCACACATTTTATGACATGTTCTGCTCAGAGTATATAAGCATCATTTTACACGTGCTGACATTCACACTCAGAATCTTGCCTTGAATAGCAAATCAACCCACCATCCTCACAACATGAGCTACTACGGCAGCTACTATGGAGGCCTAGGCTCTGGCTACAGAGACTTCGAAGGTCAGGGCTGTGGCTATGGTTGTGGCCATGGCAGTGGCATCTTCCACAGAGCAGGCAGTGGCTATGGAAGCTTTGACTACGGCTCTGGATTTGGAGGCTATGGATATGGTTCTAACTTTGGAACATATAGACCCAGCTGCTACCGTCCATCTCGCCGTAGAGGCCCCAGGTTCTCTAGCTTCTCATGAATTACTACTACATTAACCCAGCTTTTGGTACCAAGAATTTATTTCCCAAATATTCTAAGTCGATGGATTGAAATTAATCTAGAATCTGTGACATCTAAAAATGCTTGAAAATTTATGACTAAGTTTCATTGCTTCAGGTCTTTTGTCATCTGACACTTAAATATCCAGTGTTGAATTGAGAGTTTGTGTTTAAGTCTCAATAAACAAATTATTTGAAGTAGAATATATGGTGTTTGTTTGATTCATTTAACCTAATTATGCATGTACATTTATCTCTCCATTTTAATAATTGTCATTTAGATGTGAACTACATTATGGTGAATGCACTGCTAACATATAGGCATGTCTCAGTGGTACTTGGAATCCATCAGTCACTTTGATGAAGAATGCTGAATAATCCTTCTGAGAGATATACACCTCAGAAATTCAAGACAAGGTCAGCTATGGGTCACTTCTGACTCAAAGGTATTGAGTTGAGTTTGGGATTATATAGAAGAACAAATTCTGAGTTTACTACATGCACAGTGAATTAGGATGACAGGAGATTAATTGATGCCTTTGAGTTGTAGTGTTGGGGCAAAGTACTGAATACTAAGATTGAGACAATGTGAAACCAGAGTACTGCTTGGAGTTATGGATGAAGAAGTTTCACCTCACATACTTGGGGCATGGTAGGAAAGACTAGATTATTCCTTGAAGAGGACCAGCATGCTTGGATAGGGAGAGGTTCAGGAAAAGAGAGGAAGAACCTCAATGAGATGACTCTCTCTTCTAGGCTAACTACTCCCTTATTGAATACTGTAAAACAAATAATTTGATCAAAATTTTCTTTTCACTGTCTTATATCTAAAATGGAGGCTTAATGGGAAAAGCCATGATGTTGTTAAGTAAACAGCAAAAAACTTTTCTAGGTACTTTACCCTTTTATCTAGATATAATAATGAATAGTGGAGATAAAAATAAATAGGAAATTAGATGACGTTTGAAGTGGACATTTAAAAAGTGTATGTGATATATCTTCTAGTGATAGAGACAAGATATAAAGAGAAATTATTGTATAGGGAAAAGTTATACTATGTATATGTTGTAGTAATAGGGTTAGAACATATTCTGGATAAGCTAACCAGGTATTAAAAAGAGGCATTTGGAAGGTTTACAAACGTGCTTATGATACAAGTTACAATTGCTGTGATAGCCCCTTCACTTCTGATGCTAAGGAATTTATACTATTAAAGTAAGTGTTTTGCATACTAGAAGGCAAAGCAACAGAGAGCAACAGTATTATTTGGATGCTGTTTTTGCTGTTATATGTCACTGATTTGCCTGCAACTCATAGCAACAGGTGTACAATAGCTTTGAAGCCTGCCTGTGTCTGTGCTAGTTTCACTGACTCCAGCACACCTACCCCACTGCCCTTGTTACTGTGGTAATCCATATCCTTTGGGGTCTTCCTCTCCTGTGCTCTCCCTTTACCCTTCACAGATTGATGTCCATCTCTAAAGATCAGTCTCTCCTGGTGCTATGACCAAAGTATGTGAGATGCAGTTTCCAAATCTCAGCCTCCAAGGAGAAACTTGGTTCCATTCTTTCCAATAGAGACCTATTTTTCTTTCTTGGCAGTCCATGGTATGTTCAAGATTGTTCTCAAGCCCTATAAAACAAAGGCATAAATTCTAGCATCCTTAGTCATTACCTAGATGATTGAGAGTATTGCAAATGTCAGATTCCATCTAGCTATTTTTGTTATGATCTGGTATTCAGAAAAGCGACTCCTTGAGTTAATTTTTTTTCTAAAAAATGATACTTCATTGTTTGGATTTTAATATATATGACCTTTTAACAAGTTGATAAAATTTACAATACTAGCTTTGCTGATAGTTTGACCTTTTTGAAAAAATTAATAATCTAAGGAATGTTTATACTAGGAGGTCAGGTAGACATTAGCAATAGTAAGTTTAAATTATGCTAATGCTTACTAATAAGGAAGTCTACTTTGGATTTGGTATGCCTAGACTTTGAAGAAACAATAATATATTTTAATGAGCATAAAACGATAAGTGTGAAGAAAACCTATGTCAGCAGCCAAGCTAGCTCACACATCAATGGGTGTATCAGAGCACAAAAATTAACAACCTGCAGTGTAATTCAGGGAATTTTATTCAAAGAGTGGCACGTGTCGTATCACATTATTTTATCAGTAGCACTAAAGACATTATCACCAAGGTCAGGTGGTTCTTAGAAGAAAACATGGGGCACAAGAGGATTATCTAACTTTGTTTCATTGATTATGCAAAGGCATTTGAATGTGTAGGTCAAAACAAATTGTGGCTAACCATGAAATTAAAGGGAATCCTAGAATACTGGAATGTGTTCATGAGAAACCTGTACTTGGACCAGAAGACATTCATCAGAACAGAGCAAGGGAACACTGCATGATTCTCAATTATAAAAGGAGTATACCAGGGATGCATTTTGTCTCCATACCTTTTCAATATGTATAGGGAACATATCATTCGAAAGGCTTGACTTTGTGAGAAGGAATGAGGCCTCAGAATTGGAAAGTCATCAACAACCAATATTATGCAAATGAAACAATCTTGCCTGCTGAAACTGAGGAAGACCTGAAGCTTTTGTCGCACAAGGTCAAGGACTGTAGTCTGAAATATGAATTGGTTTAACATCAAAAAGAAAAAATTCTCACCACTGGGTCAGTTGGCAGCACCCTGATAGATGGAGAAGAGATTGAGGTTGCTAACAATTTCAGCTTCTCTGCTCCACAATGTATACTCTTGCCACCAGCAGTCAGGAAAACAAAAGACACTTTGCATTAGAGAAGTCTGCTGTTAAGGACCTCTCCAAAGTACTGAGGTGTAATGATGTCACTCTGGAGAGTAAGGCGGACATGATTAAGGCCTTAATCTTTGTAACTGCATGCTATGCATCAGAAAGCTAGACAATGACTAGTGATAATAACAACAACAACAACAAATGACGCCTTTGAGTTGTAGTGCTGGAGAAGAGTATTGAAAGTACTATAGACTGCTAAGAAAACAAACAGGTTCATCTTGGAGAGGGTTAAACGGACTGCTCCTTAAAGTAAGGATTCTGCGGTTTTGTCTGACATAATGCAGACATGTTGAAAGTAGAGAACAGTCCTTGGAGAGAGACATCATGCTTGGGAGGGTAGAGGAACAGCGCTGGAGGGGAAGACCCTCTATGAAGTGGATTGATTCAGTGACTGGTGTATTCAGGGTGAGTGTTTGGTGACTGTGAGATTAGCGCAGGACAGAGTCGGGTTTAGAGTTGTTGTATATAGGGTAGCTATGAGTCTCATGGGACTCAGTGGCACATAAGAACAACTACAATTAAATATATGAAAGTATAGAAACATTACCTATACTTTTAAGATATTAATGAAATACAAATTTAAGATAAATATATCAATACTATGAAAAAACTACTTGTTAAATGCCTGGCAGGAAACATACAACCATAGAGATTGGAAGTGAAAACAAGAAAAACATTACAATAGATTTGTAATCTGGGTAAAATACTCCCACATTGATTGGGAAAATGGATCTGGATAAAGCTGTAATGTTTGACACTGATAAACATAATTTACATGTGATTATGAAGAAGAGACAAAATGAAATAAAAATAATGTCTATAAAGCAGGAAACCTCAGTTTGCTGTGGTTTAGAAAAAATTCTTTGTTTGAATCCATTCTTAAAAAGTAGAAAATCATGATCAGAGAAAATCTTTTCTTGTTAAAGCTTACAAATTTGTTTTTAATTTCTTAGATAATATTTCTGTTTTAAAAAGAAAGCAAAGACTGATTTATGTGCTAATATATGATATATGGATTAAACAAAACAAACCCACAATCCCATTTTGTATGGTACTGGAAATTGTTACTGATTTCATCTTACTTTGGTCAGAATAAATACCTTTACTGTCGGAAGTCAGGAGAACAGAAGACGTATCATTTCAGGCAAGGCTGCTGTCATGGATCTCCCAAAACTCTGAAGAACAATGGTGTCACTTTGAAGATGTGGGTTTGCTTGATTAGGCCATGGTCTTTCCAATACATCTGAAAGCAGGACCATAATTGAGGATGATAGGAGAATAACTGAAGCCTTTGAGTAATGGTGTTAGGAAAGAGTACTGAATTTTCAATTGATTCCCAAAAGAGTGAATACAAATGTCTTTGAAAAATTGTCACTATATTGTTTCTTGGGCACAGAGATGACAAAGTTTGGTGTCTCATACTTTGCACATCTTGCTAAGAGAGTAGACCTCTGGGCAGGTTTGTAAACCAATGAAGTAATTTTTCTTTTACTTTCCAAGAGGGAAATGTTCGGGAGGGGAGGGTTGGAAGGGGAGAAATGTGCAACAATAAATGAATGTAAATCCAGTTTCTGTGAATTTTTACTGTAATCAACAATAAATTTAAATTAAAAAAATTATGTTAGAGCAAGGAAGCCAATGGATTTATAACTGCTCATGCTAAGAGCGCTATGTCATGGCATGGGGGAGGAACAGTGGAACTGTACCCACATTTACAAAACCATTTATGGAAAATAGGAACTGCATTGGAACACGTATCTCTGGAGAGGAAATGATCATATTGTTAATATTTATAGCACTAAACTTTAATTATTATATTGTTCAAAATTATTATTTATATTTGTTTAATTTTTCCCTCTTTTAACAACTGGGATCTAGAGGGAAGAGAAAAGACCAGAGAATGGCCAAAATTATTGGGGCAGCTATTACTGTCAGCTTAGGGTCTGTGTCAGTAAATGAAGTCTTACTCATATACAGTGCCACCCAAAGGTAATAAAGGAGGTCAGAATTGCTTCCACTGTGGAAAGCTGGACCACTTCAGTAGACAGTGTCACAGACGAGGGCCATAGATAGGCAAAGGAGTAGAGAGGAAGCTCCCACTCACTTGTTTTAAGTGTGGATTTGAAGGACACATGGCCAAGTGCAGCCCACCTCTGGTCCTTGTGGCTGACAGGACTGACAGGCCCCAGCTCCCAGCTGGAGACTAAGGAGGACGCTTCAATGATTCAGATCCTCCCAGAAGGGCCTTGGGTGAGCATTAACATTATTGGTAAGTATATTCATTTCCTCCTGGACACAAGAGCCTATTATTTGATCCTAAAAGCCTTCTGAGGTCCCAAATTTCTCACAATTTCTTAGTTGTTGGTATCGACAGAAAACCTCATAAGCAGTTCCTTCCTTTACCTCTGCCTTGCATGCAGATTTCAACACTGTAAAACAACCCAGTGGTAGATAGAATTTGCTCCAGGACTTAAGAACATTAAATGACATAGTTGAGCCTATACATCTTGTGGTTCCTAACCTTTATACTATAATAGACAAAGTGCTAGTCAATAAACCTTTTATTTTAAGAACTGCCTTTCCTCAGTAACTTCATTGATTTGTGCCACTGTTAGAACCTCTACTTGGAATATTATTGCTTTTATTTTTTGACTCATATACTTTTAAATTGTTAGTTAAATTTGAGTGTCTAGGAATATCATTGATTATACATACAAGCAAGATTCTGCTGAAAATTATCCAAAAACATTTGGAACAATATGTCAACAGAGAACTGCCAGATGTGCAGGCTGGATTTAGAAAACGTCGTGGTACTAGGGATATTATAGCTAATTTTAGATGGATCTTAGCAGAAAGCAAAGAATACCAGAAGAATGTCTATCTGTGCCTCATTGACTATGCAAAGGCTTTTGACTGTGTGGATCACAATAAGCTGTGGCTGACTCTGAGAAGAATGGGAATCTCAGAACATTTGATTGTGCTAATGTGAAACTTATACTCGGACCAAGAGAAAGTTGTCAGAATAGAGCAAGGAGACACTACATGCTTCAAAATCAAGAAGGGGTTTCGTCAGGGATGTAGTCTGTCTCAACACCTTTTTAATCTGTATGCAGAACAGATCATCTGAGACGCTGGGCTATACAAAGAGGAATGTGGTATCAGGATTGGTGGAAGAATCATCAACAACCTGCGTTATGCAGATGACATAACCCTGCTTGCTGAAACTGAATCGCTTGCTTCAGAAGATCAAGGACTACAGCCTCCGATATGGACTGAAGCTAAATGTCAAGAAAACAAAGATTCTAACCACTGGGCCAATTAGCAGCATCAGTATGGATGGTGAAGAGATTGAGATAGTTAACAGTTTTAGTTTACTTGGCTCTGTAGTCAACACTCTTGGTGACATCAGCCAGAAAATCAAGAGACAAATTGCATTGGGAAAGTTGGCTGTGAGGGACCTCTCAAGAGTACTGAAGAGCAACGATGTCAGACTGGAGACTAAGGTGCGCCTTACCCGGGCTATAGTCTTCGCAATTACGTGCTCTGCATCAGAGAGTTGGACAGTGATGAGGGTTGATAGAAAGGGAATTGATGCCTTTGAGCTGTGCTGCTGGAGAAGAGTGTTGAATATACCATGGACTGCTAGGAGAACAGACAGGTTTGCCTGGAGAGGGTGAAGCCAGAGTGTTTCCTGGAGTCAAGGATTCTGAAGCTTCATCTGACATATTTTGGGCATGTTGCAAGGAAGGACTGGTCCTTGGAGAGGGACATCATGTTTGGCAGAGTGGAGGGGTGGCGAGGGAGAGGAAGACCTTTTATGAGATGGATTAATTCTGTGACTAGAGAGGTGGGAATAAGTGTGGTTGAGATGGCTAGATTGGCACAGGATAGAAGAGTGAATAGAGCTCTTGTACATAAGGTCACTAGGAGTCACAAGTGACTCGATGGCACATAACAACAACAACAGGCTACAACAGATCTATGATGCATTTTCAAGGATATGAACATGCATGGCTAAGCCCAATTAATAACAGTTCGTCTAAATTCCAAAATCAACCTCCACAATACTCTATGTGTTTCCTACTGTCCAAGGGGCATTTTAGAGTAGTGAGAGAAGATCTGCACCCTGAAACCTACAGCGTCACTTTTCAGCAGGAAGTAGCTAAGAGGATGCACCGTCCCCTTTTCCTTATGAATCGGGGTGAAGTCTCTCTCAGGGAGGAGTGATTGGGAATGTCAAAAGACACACTGACAAAGGAGATTAATCATAACTGCCTATGACAAGCACTGCGGTAATTGGACAATTAAAACAGATATTCAAGGGGGAGGAAAATGAGGAACGAACTGGGGAGGAGGGTAGAGAAAATAGTGCAACAATGAATGAAAGCCCCAAATCTCTGTAAATGTTCATTAAAATTAATAAAATTTAAAACAATCAACAAAAAAGAAAATATGGAAGGTCAAAGAAAGAGAGAAAGAACCCTAATGAGATGGATTGACGTGGTGACTGGAGCCATGGACAAAAGTATATCAGAGATGCTGAGGATGATGCCACAGGAAAGAACAAGATTCAGATCTGTCATTCACAGGTCACTATGAGTTTTACTTGACTGCATCTAACAACAATAATAAGGCAGCAGTTTGAATCTAACACCTGCTGTGTGAAATAAAGATGGTCAATATACTCCTCTGTAAGTTACAACGTCTGACGACATGTTAGAAGGGAGCTATGTTCTGGTTATTACTCCATGGTTCCCAGAAACAAAATGATATAACACCTGATCTATGTTAATCAGAGATAATCAGAATATTGACATGTTTTAAATCCCTCTTCATCTTTTGAAGGAAAATAATATGCTTAATTCGCAAATGGAGATTTAGCATTGCTGTATTAAATATTTGCTAAATTTGAGGGTTCTAAGAGCCATCAATATATTTTAATGTAGACAGAGGTAAGAGATAATAACCCAGTAGATTAGAATTGTGAGAACACCTAATTGTAAAAGATAGTATCATACCATCAAAATTAAATGATGCAATATGCTTGCTCACAAAGACTTCTATTTATGGAACATATTTTCTTATTTTAAAGCATGTACTTTCTCATTAAAATTAAGAGTGCAATAAGTTCAAGGATCTTCTACCCAGGCATGTTAGCAAGCTACAAAAACTTAATGAGTGTGTGCCATCTCTCGTGTCAGGAGAGAACAGATGAATTAGTGTCCTCAATTAAATGAATAATAATTAATGACCCCAAAGAGTGTCTACTCGTTTTATGACATGTCCTGCACAGAGTATATAAGCATTGTTTTAGATGTGCTGACATTCAAACTCAGAATCTTGCCTTGAATAGCAAATCAACCCACCATCCTCACAACATGAGCTACTACGGCAGCTACTATGGAGGCCTAGGCTCTGGCTACAGAGACTTCGAAGGTCAGGGCTGTGGCTATGGTTGTGGCCATGGCAGTGGCATCTTCCACAGAGCAGGCAATGACTATGGAAGCTTTGGCTATGGCTCTGGCTTTGGAGGCTATGGATATGGTTCTAAATTTGGAACATATAGACCCAGCTGCTACCGTCCATCTCGCCGTAGAGGACCCAGGTTCTCTAGCTTCTCATGAACTGCTACTATATTAACCCAGCTTTTGGTGCCAAGAATGGATTTCCCAAATATTCTAAGTCGATGGATTGAAATTAATCTAGAATCTGTGACATCAAAAAATCCTGGAAAATTTGTCACTAAGTTTCACTGCTTCAGGTCTTCTGTCATCTGACTCTTGAATATCCAGTGTTGAATCGAGAGCTTGTGTTTAAGTCTCAATAAACAATATCACTTGTTGTAGAATATAAGGTGTTTGGTTAATTTAACTTAATTATGCATGTACATTTATATGTCCTTTTTACTAATTGTCATTTACATGTGAATTATATTATCGTGATTGCACTGCTAACACATAGACATGTCTCAATGGTGGTTAGAATACATAAGTCACATTGATGAAGAATGCTGAATAATCCTTCTGAGATATATACACCTCAGATATAAAAGACAAGGTCAGCTATAGGTTACTTCTGACTCAAAGGTCTTGAGTTGAGTTTGGGATTATATAGAAGAGCAAATTCTGAGTTTACTAGCTGCACAATGAATTCAGATGACAGGAGATTAATTGATGAATTTGCGTTGTAGTGATGGAGCAAAGTACTGAATACTAAGATTGAGACAGTGTGAAACCAGAGTGATGCTTGGAGGTATGGATGAAGAAGTTCCATCTCTCATACTTGAGGCATGGTAGGAAAGACTAGATTGTTCCTTGAAGAGGAACAGCAGGCTTGGAAGGAGAGAGGGTCAGCAAAACAGAGCAAGAACCTCAGCCAGATGGAATGATACAGTGACTACAGAAATGTGCTCAGGAGTTAGACATGATGAACACAATATAGAGACGGTCAGGTTCAGAACTGTTGTTCATATGATCACTATAGTCCTACACAACTTTGTAGCACTTAGCAACAATAAAGAGTGTTTTAATTGTTTCTTTTGAATTTTTAAAACTAATAAACTCAGAATTTGTTATTTGACAAAACTAGAATAAAAGCCTTGCTGTCATGAGTCCCACATATTCATGTTGCAATGATTTTATCTTCTATGCTAATTACTTTCTTATTGAATATAGTATACAAATAATTTGAACACAACTCTCTTTTCACTGTTTTTTAGTCTTTTATTGACTATGAAGTTTTAAAGAAAAAAGCACCATGATTTTGTAAATCAAAGCTACAGCAAAAACTTTTTAGGTATTCACCCATTTATCTAGATATAATAATACATAGTGGATAAATAAATCAATAGGAACTTAGATGACATTTGAAATGGACGTTTAAAAAGTGTATATGATATATCTATTAGTGATAGAGACTAGACAGAAAGAAAATATAGTATAGGGGAAAGTTATAATATGTATCTGTTGTAGTAATAAGGCTAGAATGTATTCTAGATAAACTAAGCAGGTATTATAAAGAGGCATTTGGAAGTTTTACAAATTTGCTTATGAGATAAGCTTTCAATTACTGTGATAACCCCTTCACTTCTGATGCTAAGGAAATTATGCTATTAAAATAAGTCTTTTTCATACTAGGAGGTAAAAGAAAAGACAAGAAGTGGGAGAAACAGAGAGGAGAAAGAGAGACGGGGGGGGGAAGAGAGAGGGAGAATGAGCAATATTAATTGGGTGTTGTTTTTGTTGTTGTATATTGAGTTGCCTGCAACTCATAGCAATACTGTGTACAATATCTCTGAAGCCTGCCTTGTCCTGTGCCAGTCTCACTGACTCCAACACACATACCTAAATGGCCCTAGTTCCTGTAGCAATCCATATCCTCTGGGGTCTTCCTCTACATTGTCCCTTTAACCTTCCTGGCATGATGTCCATCTCTAAAGATCAGTCACTCTGGCCATATGACCAAAGTAAGTGAGATGGAGTTTCAAAATCTTAGCCTCCAAGAAGAAATTTGGTTTCATACTCTCCAATAGAGTTCTATTTGTTTTCTCTGTAATCCCTGGTATGTTCAAGACTCTTCTCAAGCGCTGCATCACACAGGCATCAATTCTATTATCCTTAATAATAAAGTAGATGATTGAAAGTCTTGCAAATGTCAAATTCTAAGTTCACATGCCAGATATTTTCATTGTGATCTAGTATTCAGAAAAGAGATTCATTAACTTAATTTTTTCCTATAAAATGATATTTCATTGGTTTGGATTTTAATATATATACCTTTTATGGAGTTGATAAAATGTTAAATACTCAATTTTGTTATATTTTGAACTTTTTTTAAGAAAATTACTAATTCAAGGAATGTTTATACTAGGAGACTATGTAGATATTAAACAATAATAAGTTTGAATTATACTAATGGTTATTAACCAGTAACTCTACTCTGAGTTTGGTATGCCTAGACTTTGAAGAAAAAGTAATATATTTTAATGAGTGTAAAACAATAAGTGTGAAGAAAACCTATGTCAGACACCAAGCTAACTCACACACCAATAGGTGTATCAGAGCACAAAAATTAACAAGCTGCTGTGGCAGGTTTAATTCAGGGAATTTTATCAAAAGAGAAGCATGTATTTTATCACATTTTTTACCAGAGGCATTAAAGACATTATCACCAATATCAGGTGGATTTGGAAGAAAGCAGAGAGTGCCAGAGGATTATCTATCTGTGTTTCATTGACTATGCAAAGGCATTTGACAGTATAAATCAAAACAAATTGTAGCTAACTTGAAATTAAAGGGAATCATGGAACACTGGTTTGTGTTCATGAGAAACCTATACTTGGACCAGAAGACATTCATCAGAACAGAGCAAGGAAACACTGAACAATTCACAATGATGAAAGGAGTATACCAGGGATGCATCCTGTCTCCATTCCTTTTCAATATGTATAGGGAACATATCATTCGAAAGGCTTGACTTTGTGAGAAGGAATGTGGCCTTAGAATTGGAGACTCATCAACAACCTGTGTAATGCAGATGAAACAATCTTGCCTGCTGAAATTGAGGAAGACATAAAGCTTTTGTTACAGAAGGTCAAGGACTGTAGTCTGAAATATGAATTGGTTTAACATCAAAAAGAAAAAATTCTCACCACTGGGTCAATTGGCATCACCATGATAGATGGAGAAGAGATTGAGGTTGCTAACAATTCAAATCTCGAGTTGCTATAATCAAGGATGCTTTTGGCAGAATGTTAAATGATCCAGGAAATATTAAAAGAAGATGGAAAGAATATACTGAGTAGCTGTATCGAAAGGAATTGGCAGACACAGAAGAATTTTACAAAATACATATGAGAAAGAGCCCATGGTGATGAAAGAAGAAGTTCAGGCTGCTTTGGAGGAAATATCAAAAAATAAGGCTCCAGGAATAGATGATATACCAATTGACATATTTCAGCTAACAGATACTGCCCTGAACGTGCTCACCAAGTTATGTCAAGGAATCTGGAGAACAACCACTTGGCCAACTGAATGGAAGAGATCGATATTTGTTCCCATCCCAAAGAAAGGTGAGCCAATAGAGTGTGGAAACTAAAGGACAATCTCATTGATTTCACCTTCAAGCAAGTTTCTACAGAAGATTATCCAAAAACGATGGGAACAGCACATCAGCAGAGAAATATCAAAAGTCCAAGCTGGATTTAGAAGGGGTCATGGTACTAGGGATGTTGTAGCTGATGTAAGATGTATTTTAGCTGAAATCAAGGAATACCAGAGCAATGTGTATCTGTGTTTGATGGATTATGCAAAGGCATTTGACTGTGTGGATCATAACAAACTATGGCTGTCTCTGAAAAGAACGGGAATCCCAGAACTCTTGATCTTTCTAATTTGAAACTTATACTTGGACCAGGAGGCAGTCGTCAGAAGAGAGGAAGGGAACGCTGCATGGTTCAAAATCGGGAAGGGTGTACGCCAGGGATGCATCCTATCTCTGTACCTTTTCAACCTGTATGCAGAAGAGATTATCTGGGAGGCTGGGCTCTATGAGGAGAAATGTGGGGTCAAGATTGGTGGAAGACCTATCAGCAATCTATGATAGGCAGATGACAAAACCCTGCTTGCTGAAACTGAGGAGGACCTGAAGCACTTGCTGCAGAAGATCAAAGACTGCAGCCTCCGATATGGATTGAGGCTCAATGTCAAGAAGAAAAAATTCTCACCACTGAACCAATTAACAGCATCAGGATGGATGGTGAAGAGATAGAGATTGTTAACAGCTTTAGTTTGCTTGGCTCCACAGTCAACACTCTTGGCACCAGTTGCCAGGATATTAAAAGGCGTATTCCCATGGGAAAGTCTCCTGTTAGGAACTTCTCCAAAGAACTGAAGAACAATGGTGTCTCTCTAGAGACTATGGTGCGTCTGATACAGACCATCGCCTTTGCAATCCCTTGTTTTGAATCAGAAAGTTGGACAATGTCCAAGGAGGATAGAAGGAGAATTTATGCCTTTAGCTGTGTTGCTGGAGAAGACTACTGAGAGTACCATGGACTCCTAGGAAAATAAACAGATTCATCTTGGAAAGGGATAAACCAGGTGATTCCTTGGAGGCAAAGATTCTGAGGCTCCATCTAACATAATTTGTACATGTTGTAAGGAGATGCCTGTCCTTTGAGAGTGACATCATTCTTGGGAAGATGGAGGGACAGCACAGGATGGGAAGGCCCTCTATGAGGTAGATTGATTCAGTGATTGGGGTAATCGGTACGGGAGTGTCAGAGACAGTGAAATTGGCACAGGGCAGAGCAAAGTTTAGGACTGTTGTACATAGGGTCACTAAGAGTCGCAAACAACTAAAGGTCACATAAAAACAACAACGACGACGACCACCACAACAACAACAACAATTTAAGCTTCTCTTCTCCACAATCAATTCTCTTGCCACCAGCAGCCAGGAAAGCAAAAGACAAATTGCATTGGGGAATTCTGTTGTTAAGGACCTCTCCAAAGTACTGAGGAGTGATGATGTCACTCTGGAGAATAAGTTGGGCCTGATTAAAGACATGTTCTTTGTAATTGCATGCTTTGCATCAGAAAGCTAGACAATGACTAGTGATGATAGAAAAAAAATGACACCATTACGCTTTGCTGCTGGAGAAGGGTATTGAACACCACGGACAACTAAGAAAACAAACAGGTTCTTCTTGGAGAGGGTTAAACAGTCTGCTCCCTGTAGAAAGGATTTTGCGGCTTCGTCTGACATACTTTGAACATGTTGCAAGGAGGGACCAGTCCTTGGAGAGAGACATTATGCTTGGGAGAGTATAGGAACAGCACAGAAGGGGAAGACCCTCTATGAGGTGGATTGATTTAGTGACTGCTGTAATCACGGTGACTGTGTCAGAGACAGTGAGATTAACACAGGACAGAGGCGGGTTTAGGGTTGTTGTATACAGGGTCGCTATGAGACTCATGCGACTCAATGGCACATAAGAACAACTACAATTAAATATATGAAAGTACAGAAACATTACCTATACTTTTAAGATATTAATGAAATACAAATTTAAGATAAATATATCAATACCCTATGAAAAAACTACTTGTTAAATGCATGGGAGAAAACATACAACTCGAGAGATTGGAAAGGAAAACAAGAAAATTATTACAAAAGATTTGCAATCTGAGTAAAAGAATTCTACATCGATTGGGAAAATGGATTTGGAAAAACTATAACTTTTAAAACTGAGAAACATAATTAATATGTGATTATGAAGAAGACACAAAAAGAAAGAAAAATAATGTCTAAAAAGCAGGAAACCTCAGTCAACTAAAATTTAGAGAAAATTCTTTGTGTGAATCCATCCTGAAAAAGCAGAAAATGATGAACAGAGAAAATCTTTACTTGTTAAAGCTTATAAATTTGTTTTTAATTTTGTGGATAATATCTCAGTTTTAAAAAAGAAAGCAGAAGACTGATTTATGTGCTAATATATGATATATGCATTAAACAAAATAAAACCAACCCACAAAAAAAATCCCATTTTGTATGGTACTATAAATTGTTAATGATTTCATCTTACTTGGGTCAAAACCAATACCCTTACTGTCGGCAGTCAGGAGATCAGAAGATCGATTATTTCAGGCAAGGCTGCTGTCATGGATCCCCCCAAAACTCTAAAGAACAATGGCATCAGTATGATGATTAAGGTTTGCCTGATTAGACCATAGTCTTCCCAATACACCTGAAAACCTGACAATAATTAAGGATGATAGAAGAAGAAGAACTGATGCCTTTGTGATGTGGTGTTACAAAAGAGTACTGAATTTTTCATTGATTGCCAAAAGACTGAATAAAAATATCTTCGAAAAATGGTAGCTATTTAATCATGCTAATGCGAAACCTATACTTGGACCAAGAGGCAGCAGTCAGAACAGAGCAGAGTAACACTGCATGGTTCAAAATTGGGAAGGGTGTACTCCAGGGATGTGTATTTTCTCCATAACTTTTCAACCTGTATTTGATCAGATTATCCGGGAGGCTAGGCTCTATGAGGAGAATTGTGGCATCAGTATTGGTGGAAGATTTATTACCAATCTGCGTTATAGAGATGACACAACGTTGCTTGCTGAAACTGAGGAGGACCTCATTCACTTGTGTGGACTGAGGATCAATGTCAAGAAGACAAAGATTCTCACGACTGGACCAATTAGTACAATCAGGATGGATGGTGAAGAGATTGAGATTGCTCACAGCTTCCGTTTGCTCTGTTCTACGGTCAACACTCTTGGCACAAGTAGTCAGAAAATAAAAAAACGTATTGCAATGGGAATGTCTGCTCTTAGGGACCTCTCTAAAGTACTCAAGAGCAACGGTGTCTCTCTGGAGACTAAGGTGAGCATAATACAGGCTATGGTCTTTGCAATCACTTCTTATGCATCAAAGAGTTGGACAATGACTAGGGAGGACAGGAGGAGAATTGATGCCTTTGAGCTGTGGTGCTGGAGAAGAGTATTGAATATACCAGGGACTGCCAAAAAAAAACAACAGATTCATCCTGGAGAGGATTAAACCAAGCAACTCCTTGGAGGCAAGGATTCTGGGGCTTCGTCTGACATACTTTGGACATGTTGCAAGGAGGGACATCATGCTTGGAATGGTGGAGGGACAGCGCAGGAGGGGAAGACCCCCTATGAGATGGATTGATTCAGTGACTGGGGTAATTGATTCAGTGGATGGGTGTGTCAGTGGCAGTGCGATTGGCAAGGTTTAGGACTGTTGTACATAGGGTCGCTATGAGTAACAAGCAACTCGACAGCATATAACAACAACAAAAACATGTTGTTTCTTGGAGACAAAGATGACAAAAATTGGTGTCTCATATATTGCATATGTTTCTAAGAGAGACAATTACTTGGAAAGCGATATTATCATTGAAAATGTGGAAGGTCAAAGAAAGAGAGGAAGAACTCTAATGAGATGATTGCCATGGTGATTGGAGCAATGGTCAAAATTCTATCAGAGATGCTGAAGATGATGGCACAGGATAGAACTTGATTCAGGTCTGTTATTCACAGGGTCACTATGAGTTTTACTTGACTTAACCTAACAACAATAATAAGGCAGCAGTTCGAATCTACCACCTGCTCTGTGGAAGAAAGATGGGCACTATCCTCCTCTGTAAGTTACAACCTCTGAAGATCTTTTAGAAGGTGAGCTATGTGCTGGTTATTACTCTATGGCTAACAGAAACAAAATGATGTAACACCTGAACTGTGTTTAGTCAGAGATAATCAGAATACTTATGTGTTTTAGATCTCCTTTCTTATTTTTGGAGGAAAATGATACGTTTAATTTGCAAACCGAGATTTAAGTTTGCTGTATGAAAGATATGGTAAATTTGAGAGTTCTAAGCACCATCAATGTATTTTAATCTAGATAGAGGTAAGAGATAATAACCCAGTGGATGAGAATTGAGAAAAGATTTACTTGCAAAAGATAATACCATACCATCATAATTAAATGATGCAATATGCTTGTTCATGAAGACTTATATTTATGGAACACATTTTCTTATTTTACGACATGTATTTTCTCATTAAATTTAAAGAGTGCAATAAGTTCAGGGATCTTCTATCTAGGCAGGTTGGCAAGCTCCAAAAATGTAATGAGTGTGTGCCATCTCTCGTGTCAAATGAGAATAGATGAGTTAGTTTCCTCAATTAAATGAATAATAATTAATAACCCCAAAGAATGTCTACACATTTTATGATATGTTCTGCTCAGAGTATATAAGCATCGTTTTACATGTGCTGACATTTTGGAATCTTGCCTTGAATAACAAATCAACCCAACATCCTCACAACATGAGCTACTACGGCAGCTTCTATGGAGGCCTAGGCTCTGGCTACGGAGACTTCGAAGGTCAGAGCTCTGGCTATGGTTGTGGCCATGGCAGTGGCATCTTCCACAGAGCAGGCAGTGGCTATGGAAGCTTTGGCTCTGGCTCTGGATTTGGAGGCTATGGATATGGTTCTAACTTTGGAACATATAGACCCAGCTGCTACAGTCCATCTCACTGTAGAGGCCCCAGGTTCTCTAGCTTCTCATGAACTGCTACTACATTAACGCAGCTTTACTCAGCTTTTCGTACCAAGAATGGATTTCCCAAACATTCTAAGTAGATGTGTTGAAATTAATCTAGAATCTGTGACATCTAAAAATGCTGGAAAATGTCTCTAAGTTTCACTGCTTCAGGTCTTCTGTCATCTGGCATTTGAATATCCAGAGTTGAATTGAGAGTTGTGTTTAAGTCTCAATAAACAATATCATTTGAGTTAGAATATAAGGTGTTTGTTTGGTTCATTTAACTTAATTTATATGTCCTTTTTACTAATTGTCATTTAGATGTGAACTACATTATGGTGATTGCACTGCTAACACATAGGCATGTCTCAGTGGTGGTTTGAATACATTAGTCACTTTGCTGAAGAAAGGGGTCTAACCCTTCTGAGAGGTATACACCTCAGAAGTTCAAGATAAGGTCAGCTATGTGTTACTTCTCACTCAAAGGTATTGAGGTGAGTTTGGGATTATATAGTAGAACAAATTCTGAGTTTACTAGCTGCACAGTGAATTAGGATGACAGGAGATTAATTGATGCCTTTGACTTGTAGTGTTGGTGCAAATACTGAATACTAAGATTGAGACAATGTGAAACCAGAGTGCTGCTTGGAGTTATGGATGAAGAAGTTTCACCTCACATACTTGGGGCATAGTAGGAAAGAATAGATTATTCCTTCAAGAGGAATAGCTTGCCTGGAAAGGGAGAAGGTTAGCAAAAGAGAGGAAGAAGCTCAATGAGATGGACTGACATATTGACTGCAGGAATGGGCTCAGGAGTCAGAGATGATGAAAATGACATAGAGTAGGTCTTGATTCAGGACTTTTATTCATATGATCACTATAGTCCTACACAACTTTGTAGCACTTAGCAACAACTAAGGGTGTTTAAACTGTTTCAATTGTTTCTTTCTAATTTTTCAAACTAATTAACTCCGAATTTGTTATTTGACAAAACTAGAATAAAAATCTTGCTGTCTTGAGTCCCACATATTCTAATATGTTGTAATGATCCTCTCTTCTAGGCTAACTATTACTGAACATTGAAAAACAAATAATTTGATCAAATTTTCTTTTCACTGTTGTTTATTCTTATATTGACTATGGAGGCTTTAAGGTAGAAGTACAGTGATATTGTAAGTAAAAGCTACAGAAAAACCTTTCTAGGTACTTTACCCTATTATCTAGATATAATAATAAATAGTGGATAAATAAATAAATAGGAACTTAGATGATATTTGAAGTGGACATTTTAAAGTGTATATGATACATCTATTCGTGATAGAGACTAGATAGAAAGAGAAAAATATAGTATACAGAATAGCTATAATATGTATCTGTTGTAGTAATAAGGCTAGAACCTATTCTGGACAAACTATCCAGGTTATAAAAAAGAGGCATTTGGAAGGTTTACAAACTTCCTTATGGCATAAGCTTTCAATTGCTGTGATAGCCCCTTCATTTCTGATGCTAAGGAACTTATGCTATTAAAATAAGTCTTTTACACACTAAAAGGTAAAACAAAAGAGAATAAGTGGGAGAAACAGAGAGGAAAAAGAGAGAGAGTGTGAGACAGAGAGAGAGAGAGAGAGAGAGAGAGAGAGAGAGCAATATTATGTGGATGTTGTTTCTGTTGTTATATGTCACTGAGTTGCCTGCAACTCATATCAACACTTTGTATAATAGCTCTGAATCCTGCCTTGTCCTAGCCAATATCATTGCTTCCAACACACCTTCCCCCACTGCCCTAGTTACTGTAACAATCCGTAACATCTGGGGTCTTCCTCTCTTGCGCTGTCCCTCTACCCTTCTGAACATGATGTCCATCTCTAAAGTTCAGTCTCTCTTGGCCATATGACCACATTATGTGCAATGGAGCTTCAAAATCTTTGCCTCCAAGGAGAAACTTGATTTCATAGAGATCTATTTGTTTTCTTGGCAATCCGTGGTATGTTCTAGACTCTTCTCAAGGCCTGCAATACAAAGGCATCAATTCTATTATCCTTAATCATTAACTAGATAATTGAGAGTATTGCTAATGACAAATTCTAACTTCACATGTCAGATCTTTTTGTTGTGATCTCGTATTCAGAAGAGACTGCTTGAGTTAATTTTTTTCTAAAAAATTATATTTCCTTGGTTTGAATTTTAATATCTTTTTCTTTTGTAAGAAGAATATGCGGACTGAGAGTGGGGTGGAGCTCCCCGATTAAACCAGCGTGGAAGGAGGAGTGGCATTCACTTCCATAATAGCTTGCCTCCAGAAACCCTATGAACCTGGAGAGAGGACGAAAGGCACCGAAGCGTCGAGGACTCTCCTTCATAGGGTCGCTATGACTCACCTGCGACTCAACGGCACTAAACAACAACAACAACATATAGAACATATCTTTCAAAAGGCTTGACTTTGTGAGAAGGAATGTGGACTCCAAATTGGAGAAAGACTCATCAACAGCCTGTGTTATGCAGATGAAAGAAACTTGCCTGCTGAAACTGAGGAAGACCTGAAGCTTTTGCTGCAGAAGGTCAAGGACTGTAGTCTGAAATATGAATTGGTTTAACATTAAAAAGACAAAAATTTTCACCTTTGTGTCAATTGACGGCATCGTGATAGATGGAAAATAGATTGAGCTTGCTGACAATTTCGGCTTCTCTGCTCCACAATCAGTACTCTTGACACCAGCGGTTAGGAAAACAAAAGACACATTACATTGGGGAAATCTGCTGTTAAGGAACTATCCAAAGTACGTAGGAGTGATGATATCACTCTGGAGACTAAGGTGGTTTCAGGTCATGATCTTTGTAATTGCATGTTATCCATCAGAAAGCTAGATAATGACTAGTGATGATAGAAAAAAATGATACCTTTAAGCTGTGGTGCTGGAGAAGAGTATTGAACATACAATGTACTGCCAGGAGAAGAAATAAATTTGTCCTTGAATGGATGGAACCAGGTTTCTCCTAATAGACATGTGCTTTGAAACTTCATCTCATATACTTAGGGCATGCAGCCAGGAGGCACCAATTCCTATAGAAGGACATCATGCTTGGAAGGATGAAGGCACAACACAGGTGAGGAAGACCCCAGATGAGATGGGCTGACACCATAACGGGGGCAATGAGATTAATATGCTGGAGTTAATGAAACTGGCTCAAGATAGAGGAGGGTTTAGAGCTCTTGTACATAGAGTTGCTATGAGTCCCAGACATTGATGGCCCATAACAACAATAACATATAAGCATCACTGTATAGATTACAACACTCACAATCAAATTTTACCTTGTATAGCAAAGCAAACTCATCATACTTGACATCTTGAGCTACTAAACTATTACAGAGGCCTGAACTATAAGTATTTTCCTAAGTTCCTTGCTAAAATTGAAAAACAATGAGCAATTCTCATATATGTGTGTATCTTCTCCTTTTGATATGTTTTCAGTAACATCCATTCTTTTCTTCTGGATTAAGTGATAGCTATAAATTAGTCAGTTATTCAATAGCTTCTGTGACAATTTGATGTTTGCAATAGCTGTTGTTTTTAGGTACTGCTGAGGCAAGTACATCTCATAGCCATCCTATGAACAAATGACCTGAACACTGTTCCATCCTTTGCCATACTTATCATCTCTGACAACCTGGAGTCCATTGCTAAAGTCACTGTGTTAATTCACTTTGTTAAGGATCTTTCCTTTCCTTCACTGACCCACCATCTTTCCAAGCATAATATCCTTTTCCAAGGAATAGCTTCACCTAGTCACATGTCCAAGGCATGAGAGATGAAGCTTTACCATCTTTCCCTCCAGGAAGCAACCCAGCTGTACTTTCTTCATGACATGTCTATCTGATAATTCTTTTGATAGCCACAGAATATTTACTACTCTTCTCCAACATCAAAATTCAAAGTCATCAATTCTTCTCTGTCATCTTTATTTATTGTACAATTATCTGATGCAAAAAAAATTGAAAAGATCAGGGTTTGGATCAGGCACAGCTTAATTTTTAGGTTGACATCATTGCTCTTCAGTTATTTTACATTTTTTTCTGACAGTAGACTTGCCCAATAAAATATGTGTCCTTATTTCCTGACTGCTGGAACCAATGATGTTGCTAAATCCAAGCAAGATGAAATCATTGGCAGTTTTAATTCTTTCTCCACCTATCATAATGTTGACTGATGGTCCTGTGGAGAAGACCCCTTTCAGAATATCAAGAATGTAGTCCTTGTTCTTCTACAGTAAGTGTTTCATATTCTCCTAATTTTCAGCAAGCAAAATTGGTCATCTGCATAACTAAGTTTGTTGATGAGTCTTCTTCTGATCTTTATGCCACATTTCTATTCAAAGAGTCCAGCTTCATAAATTATTTGCTCAGCATACAGATTAAATATGTAGAGATGGAGTGTCTAATTATATATTCATAGTGTATAACCACTTCTTTTATTCTTTTTTCTTATTGTGACTATCCTCAGGTTAGCTTTTTATCAAAGTCCTAGGGGGAATTTAAAATATGCTTTTACTTAATTAATTACCTTAAATATAAATAATTTTATTTTTAAGTATACTTGTGACATTTAATATAATAGCAATTTTACTCATGAAGCAATGAAGTCTATGACTGTGTACTAGAAGATTATGAGAATGTTTCTACACTACCAATTTCTGCTCTTGAACCATCTTGAATGCAACACGTAGAGAAGTTTTAGATTAATTAAGCAAAGGGAGACAGAAGTGTACCAGGCTCAGTTTCCTGAACCTGAACTCTATGATCCAGGTACTGTTGCCCTTGAATATTTCTGATTACAACACAAAAAAAGCTTAGGATTTCTTAAGCCAAGATGAACAGGAGTATTCCTGACATAGTTTCCAGAGAACAATTTTTACCTTGCTTTGGGTTCTCTGGTCTGTGTCCCTTGAGCCAAAAGGGGAACAACACTATGCAAGTTCTTCATAGAACATTGACCCTCTCAGGATATTATACACTTATTAAAGCCTAACATCTATTAAGAAAAGATTCACATAATATCAAGAAAGCAGTAGGCAGCCTCAAACATCTTGAAAAACATCATGGAAGAAATAATTGAAAGTGTAGATAAAGAGACACAACAACTTAAAAAAACCATCACAAGACAGAAGAGTACAGCTAACATAGTCCTGCAAATGACAGAAA
This sequence comes from Elephantulus edwardii, assembly GCF_000299155.1. Classification (NCBI taxonomy): domain Eukaryota; kingdom Metazoa; phylum Chordata; class Mammalia; order Macroscelidea; family Macroscelididae; genus Elephantulus; species Elephantulus edwardii. The sequence goes on from NW_006399801.1 coordinate 18,387,675, forward strand.
TGCATGAAAATGTGTTCCAGAATATTAAGACTGAAATGAAAAAATGTACAGCATGTTAGAAGGACATAAAAGTAGAACAGGTAAGACAAAACAGTCAGTGAAGAAGAAAATAAAAGCCTCAGCGGAAACATACTAGAAGAATAATCAGAGATGAGACGCAAAGAAAATTAAGAAAACATTAGAATAATGTGGAATGACACCAAAATGAACAACACATGTATGATTTGAATTCCAGAACATGAAAGGGACAGAGAAACTCAAAATCATGATATATTCTCCAGAAATTATCATATACTAGGACATAAAATAAAGCTTCAACAAATTAAAAATATAGAAATAATGCAAAATATCTTCTTAGGAAACAATGTCATAAAACTAGAAAGTAACCATAAGAAGGGAAAGGTTACAAAACCGCCTATGTGGAAGCTAAATAACACCCTGCTAGAAATTGTTTCAGTTATGTTGTTGTTGTTGTGTGCCGTCGAGTTGCTTGCGACTCATAGTGATTTCTATGTACAACATCCCTAAACTATGCTCTGTCCTGTGCCAATTGCACTGCCTCTGATACACCCATCCCAATTATCCCAGTCACTGAATCAATTCACCTCATAGAGGGCCTTCTGCTCCTGCACTGTCCCTCCACCCTATCAAGCATGATGTCTCTCTCCAGGGACCAGTCCCTCCTTACAACATGTCCAAAATATGTTAGACTGAGCCTCTGAATCCTTGCCTCCAAGGAGCCACCCGGTTTAACCCTTTCCAGGACAAATCTGTTTGTTTTCCTAGCAGTCCTGGTACCTTCAATACTCTTCTCCAGCACTACAGGTCAAAGGCATCAATTATCCTTCTATCCTCCTTAGCCATTGTCCAACTTTCTGATGCATAACAAGTGATTGCAAACACCATGGCTTGTATCAGATGCACCTTAGTCTCCAGAGAGACACCATTGCTCTTCAGCACTTTGGAGAGATCCCTAACAGGTGACTTCCCCATTGCAATAAGATGTCACGGAAGAAATAAAAAATAATTCTTTGAAATAAATGAAAATACAACATACCAAAACTTCTGAGATGCAGCTAAGGGAGTCCCTAGCAATAAGCACACACATAAAAAGGTGAGGAAAATAAAAAGAAGCAAAACTAATAATCTAACTCAAGCCCTCCACCAAACAGAAAAAAACAATAATCTACTCACATGATGTCTAGAAAAAAGGAAATTAAAACAACAAGAGCTGTAGCCACTGAGCTAGAAAACAAAACAATTGAAACCATCAATAAAACCAGGAACTGTATGTGTTTTTTTTTCAAAAAAAGTAAATAAAATTGACAAAGCATTTATTAAATTTAAAAAAGGGGGGAGGTAAGAGATGACATGAATAACTTCATTGAGAAATGATAGAGGTGAAATCACAATAGAACCAAATGAAATTAAATTTATAATATCACAATATTATGAAATCGTTATATTGTGATGGATTTGAAAACCTTGAGAAAATTAACATTCTTTGGAATTCATGCCTTAATCAGATTGACATGGACAAATGTAGAACACTTGAACAGAACCAACGCAAAAGAAAAAATTGAACAAGTCATAAAAAGACTTCTCCACAAAAAAACCCCTTACTGAATCAGATAGCTTTATGGCTAATTCTACAAGACATTCAGAGAAGATCTAACACCCATTCAATCTAAATTTTTTCTTTTTTATTGTTAACTCTTTTTATTAATAATTTTAATGAACATTTACAGAGATTTTGGATTTCCATTCATTCATTGCTGCACTTCTCTCCCTGCCCAGCCTTCCCCTTCCCTCCCCACCCAGTTCTCTCCTTTCCTTGAAAAGTAAAAGGAACACTCTCCCTTGGTACACAATTCCCCGCACCCCTCCCACGGCCCCAAGTACATTCCACTGTGCAATCTTAATTGTGGACTCTTGTGATAACCATAATACCCTATCCTACATCGCTTTTTAATTATTCTCCCCCTCATCTGTTTCAGTGCAGTAGGACACTCCCAGATTCATTCTATGAAACAAGCATTGCCCTAATACCAAAACCAGGCAGATATATTATCAAATAAGAAAACTATAATCAAACATCTCTCATGAATATTGACCCAAAAATCCTTGACAAAATCCTAGCCAAGGGAATCTGACAGCATATCAAACAAATAATTCATCATGACCAAGTGGGGTTCATAACAGGCATTCAACATAAGAAAAACAATCAGTGTAATTCATCAAATTAACAAAGCAAATAATAAGAACCACATGGTCCTAGCAAATGCTGTCAAAGGGTCTTTGACAAACTTCAACACCCCTTACTACTGATAAAAACATTCAACAAAATAGGAATAGAAAACAGTTTCCTCAATATAATGAAAAGGATATAAGCAAAACCAAGAGCCAATATAATTCTCAATGGAGAAAGACTAAAAGCATTCTCCTTGCGAACAGAGATGAGACAAAGATGACTAATGTTATCACTCCTATTCAGTATTGTAATGGAAGCCCTTGCTAGGGTAATACTGCCAGAGAAGGAAATAACAGGCATAAAGATCAGAAAAGAGATGATAAAATGTTCTCTGCAGGTACCTGAATTTGATAAATGTTGATAGTTATAGGGGGGCTTCAGGCCTTTTGCTCATAAAGTCACTATGAGTTGTACTCAACTTGAAAGCAATCAATGGAACAAAAACATATGAACATATGTAGATGATATGATAGTGTATATAGAAAAAACTCCAGGACTCAACAACAACAAAACTGTTAAAGCTGGTAGACCAGTTTAGGAGAGTGGAGGGATACAAGGTCAATATATAAAATCAGTATGATTCCTCTATAATAACAAAGCAAAAATTCTTACCAATGGGCTGATAGGAAATATCATGATACAGAGAGAAGAGATTGAAAATGTCAACAACTTCATCTCACTTGTATCCACAATTAACCTCCTTGGCATCAGTAGTCAGGAAATAAGGAAACACATTGTACTGGGAAAGACTGCAGTTAGGGACCTCTCCAAATTAAGGAGTAATGATATCACTTTGAGAGGTAAGGTGCATTCGATTCAGGTCATGGTCTTTCCAGTCTCTTACTAGGCACATTGATAATGAACAAGGATGACAGAAGAAGAATGGATGCCTTTGAGCTGTGATGTTGGAGAAGAAGACTGAGTATCAGTTGACTGCAAAAAGAACAAAAAAAAATATGTTTTGTAGAGGGTTCAGACAAAGTGCTCTTTGGAGGTAAGGATGATGAGGCTTTGCCTCACATACTTTGAGCCTGTGGCTGGAGGAGCTATTACTTGTAGAGGGACATGATGCTGGAAAAGTGCAGAATTGCCAAAGGAAAGGAGGGCCTTCACCCATGTGGATTGACAAGATGACTGCTACAATGGGCTGACAGGAAGTATGAAGATGGCACAGAATTGGACAAGGTTCAGATATGCTATTCATAAGGTTGCTATGAGTCATACTCCACGTGATGATAGCTAAGAACAACAACCACAAACTGATGTATTTAAGAATAAATGTAACTAGAGACTCACAAGACCTTTACAAAGAAAATTACAAAACACTTCTGAGATAAATAGAAAAAAAAAAAGACCTAAATAAGAGCAAAAATATTCCATTTAAGGATTGTTGTTGTTGTTAGGTGCTGTTGAGTAGTAGATGACTCATAGCGACCCTATGAATGAAAGGCCTGAGCACTGTTCGTACATAGAGTTTCTGGAGGTAAGCCATTTCGGAAGCGGATGCTCCTCCCGCTTCCAGGAAAATGACGAAACACTTATGAGAGAAATAGAAAAAAAAAGACCTAAATAAATGCAAAAATATTCCTGTTTAAGGATAAGAAGACTAAATATAGTGAAAATGACAGTCTTATCAAAAACAACCTGCATATTTAACACAACCCCAATACCGATACCAAATTCATTTTTCAAAAAGAAGTAAAGGCAGCTGACATGTTTGTCTCAAATAAGCAAAGCATTTCTGAAAAACAAGAATAACGTGGGAGGTATAGGACTCCGTAACCTCAAAATGTACTATATAATGGTAACAACCAAAACAGCATGGTACTGGTACAATGACAGACACAGAGACCAAGGTAACAGACTAGAGAACCCAGAAATTAAGCCATCTATTTATGGTCAACTGATATTCAACAAGGAATAAAATCTGTCAAATGAGGAAATGACAACCTCTTCAACAAATGGTGATGACAAAATTGGACTGCTTTCTGCAAAAAAACTGAAACAGAATCCACACCATACACAAAAATCAACTCTACATGGATCAGACAACTAGGAGTAACGCTCAGAACCATAAAGATCCTAAGAGACAAGGTGAGACCAAACATAAAAGACCTAACTAACCCATGGTATAAATAGGCTGATAAAACAAGCCAGAAATGAACAACCAGGAGAGGATAAAATTGATTAATGGGACCTTATAAAGTTTAAGTCTCTGTGCACATGAAAAACTTCCCCCAGTAGGGTGAGAAGAAAACCTAATGACTGAGGGGAAAAAAATGTCAATACCATCTTATACAAGGATCTCATAACAAAAATTTCTGTAATACTAAAAGACCTACACACACACACACACACACACACACACACACACACACACACACACAAAAGACTGATAACTCAGTTACAAAATGGACAAGAAACCTGAAAGACTGTTTCACTGATGGCCAACTGACACATGAAATGCTCAAAATCACTGGCAATTAAAGATGCAACTAAAAATCACAATAACATAACTTCTCACCCCAATAGCAATGGCATAGTTTAACAGGACAAAAAACAGTAAATGTCTTAGAGGATGTGGAGATATAGGAACTCTCATACACTGTTAGTGGTATTATGAAATAATATAACCATTCTGGAAGACAGTTTGGCATTTCCTCACAAAGCTGAACATGGAAAACCCATATGATTCAGCTATTCCACTGCTAAGAATAAGCTCAAGGAAATTACAACTGAGACACAAACAGAGATTTGTACATCAATGCTCATAGCAGTATTATTTACAATCTCAAGAGCATGGAGACAGCCCAAATGTCCAACCACAATAAAATGGATTGCGAAATTGTGGTATATTGACACGATGAAATACTATACAGTACTCAGGAGGAACAATATTTTAAAAAAAATACCTACTATATGGATTGAAGCTCAATATAAAGAAAACAAAGATTCTCACCACTGGGTCAATTGACAGCATCAGTATGGATGGTGAAGAAACTGAGATAGTTAACAGTTTAAGTCAACTTAGCTCCACAGTCAACACTCTTTGTAACAGCAGCCAGAAAATCAGGAGACGGGTTGCATTGGGAAAGTCAGCTGTTGAGGGACCTCTCAAGAGTACTGACGTGCAACGACGTCACGCTGGAGACTAAGGTACGCCTGATCCAGGCTATAGTCTTTGCAATTATGTGCTATGCATCAGAGAGTTGGACAGTGAATAGGGATGATAGAAAGAGCATTGAAGCCTTTGAGTTGTGGTGTTGGAGAAGAGTGTTGAATATACCATGGACTGCTGGGAGAGCAAACTGGTTTGTCCTGGAGAGGGTGAAGCAAGAATGTTCCCTGGAGTCAAGGATTCTGAAGCTTCATCTAACATACTTTGGGCATGTTCCAAGGAGGGACTGGTCCTTGAAGAGGGACATCATGTTTGGCAGCATGGAGGGATGGCACAGGAGAGGAAGACCCTCGATGAGTTAGAGCGATTCTGTGAGTGGAATGGTGGGAATGAATGTGTTTGAGACAGAGAGGTTGGCACAGGATAGAATGGCATTTAGGGCTCTTGTACATAAAGTCACTATGAGTTGCAAACAACTCAACGGCACATAATAACAACAACTACATGACTTGGGAAAGACTGAAGAGGATTATGCTGAGTGAATTTACTGAGTCTCATAAAGACAAATACTGCATAAGACCATTACTGTAGAAATAGATAACTAGTATATACTGTATGAAGATCCAAGGGGGTGGGGCGGTTGGTAGCAAATTAGTAAGGATGGGGAAGGGGAAATCATATGGTCAGTATATAACCACCACAAAATATCAAAATAAAAAGCATTACTTAAAATGAACAGATTTCAGTGGATCTTCCACTGAAAACCTATTTCTGAAAAAAGATTATCCATGTTATTAGACATAACATCTAAACATTATCTAATACAATCCAGAAGATAAGCTGCTCAGATTTGAGGATACAAAAAATAAGATTGGAGAAAAGATTTCTCTTCAAGTATGATTGACCTTAACAATGTAGATAGGAAAAATGTTTCAGGGCCTTCATTTACTGATGTAAAATGAATTAAAATGAGCAAAAAAAAAAACCACCCCAAAAAACCTCAAAAGCAACAACAAACATTCTTTAGCATTTAATCAGAATGTGGAATGTATATAGACAGTATAAACCTATTAAAATTGGAAATGTTCAAAATAAAATGAAACGCAAAAATGTTCATATGTTAGACATTATTGTTTTTGCTGTGTGCTGTCAAAGCAGAACTTAATCATGGTTAACCTTCCACTGAATTTTCAGAAGCAGCTGATCTCATTGGCAGAGATTGTCCATCCTTCTCTTTCAGAGCAGCTTGTAGATTTAAACAATGTGACTTTTCGATCGCTGTGCAGCATTTTCTCACTAAGCAATAGGAGCATTTGTGAGCTGAAAAAGACTATTGACCATCTTTATCTGGTCAGTTTCATAGTCTACCATACCAGGAAAGATAACTTGTAGAGGAACAACATCATATTCAACATCAACGAAAGATTTCTGCTGTTTTCTAATATGCTGTATTGTTGTTAATAGGATTATAAAAACACACCAACAAGGAAGAAGGGTTAAAATATTATTCAAATTTATGGAACAGGCAGTAATTCAAAAGATAAGAAAAATGAAACTTTCACTAACATCTGTAATACAAAATCAAATGCACAATTTTATTGATAATCATTAATGACTGGAATGTAATGCTGGAAACAAACAATAATTAGAAAATATGATCTTAGTGATAGAAATGTGATGGAATTTTACAAGGTTTATTAACTGAAAATACCATTGAGATAATTTTATGATTGAAAATATCTTTCTAAATAAAAGAAATGTATACACGGAACTCAGAATTAAATATACAGGTATTAATTCAACTATTGTTGAACTGATGAAAACAGGAGCCATCAAGCACAATTCAAAATGCCCTTATGAACAACAGATCTGAACTCTATCTTTTGCCATCCTAATTATCTCTGACATACATGAACCCATGGCTGCTGTCAACCTATCTTCTTGAGAGTCTCCTTCTCCTTTCCTGGCCCTCCACTTTTCCTAATATGATGTCTCTTTCAAGAAATAGTTGAGGCTTTCTAAGCACGTCCAAGGTATGTAAGATGAAGCTTCTACCTATTTGCATTCAAGGAACAATCTGGCTATGCTTTTTCCTAGACATATCAACTTTTTTGGCAGGTGATGGGAAATTCAGTACTCTTCTCCAACAACACAACTCAAGTATCAGTTCTTTCTGTTACTGTTTTTATTATGTGCCGTTGAGTCCTTTGTGACTCATAGTGACTCTATGTACAATAGGCCTAAAAACTATGTCAACCTTATTGTTTCAGAAACACCTGCTCTCGTAATGTCAGTCACTCAATCAATGCAACTCACTAAGGGTTGTCTTCTCTTGCACTGCTTCCAAGTGTGATGTCCCTCTCCAAGCACTGATCACTCCTTGCAACATATCCAAAATATGTCAGATGAAGCTCAGAATCCTTACCTCAAAGAACAGCCTGGTTTAACCCTCTTGATTAAACATGCAATCAACATGCGTTAATAAGAATTGATGACTAGAATGCAAAAATAGGAAACAGCGAAAAAGGATCAGTAATTGGAAAGCATGGGCGTGGTGACAGAAATGAAGCTGGAGATAGAATGATAGAATTCTGGTCGTTCGATGATGTATTCATTGCAAATATTTTTATATGAAGCATAAACACAGGCTATACACATGAATTTGACCTGATAATATGCATAGGAAACATATTGATTACATCTATGGAAGAATGTCAAAATCAGCTGTGAAACTAAGCCAGGTGCTAATACCACCAACTATTAATATGCTAGTTCAAGCTGAAGCTAAGGACAATGAAATCAAATCTACAGGAACCAAAATTTGACCTTAAGTCTATCCCACTTAAATTTCAAAACCATCTCCGGAACAGGTTAGAGACCTTGAATACCAATGAGCAAAGATCAAATGAGCTGTGGGAGAAGATCAAGACTATCATCCATGAAGAATGCAAAAGGTCATTACCAAGGTACAGGAAGAAGAAAAGATGAAGACAGATGTCAGATGAGACTCTGAATATTGCACTAGAGCACTGAGAAGACAAAGCACACTGAAGAAATCAAGAATTCAAAAGTTGAACAGAAGATTTCAAAAGAAAGCTTGGGAAAACAAAGCAAAGTTTTATAATGAAAAGTGCAAAGAGCTGGAGTCAGAAAATCAAAAGGGCTAAACTCACTCAAAATTTCTTAAGCTGAAGAAACTGAAAAACACATTCAAACCAAGAGTTGCAATACTTAGGGCAAATTACCATTGACTCTAACCCAGCATCTCCAACAAATTGAAAAAGAACAGCAAGAAAACCCGATATCCTAGAAAGAAACCTGAAATTATGAAAATTAAAGAAGAAATAGACAAAATAGAAAACAAACAAAAAAAACAATTGAAACCAACAACATAATTAGGAGGGAGTTCTTTGAAAAGGTCAATAAAATCGACAAACCACTTGCAAAACTAACAAAGGAAAAGACACAAATAGTCTGAATAAAGATGAAACGGGCAACATCACAAAAGAACCAACTAAAATAAAAAGGCTAACATTGAAAAATTGTGAAAAATTATACACAAACAAATATGAAAACCTAGAGGAAATGGACAAATAATTAGAAATTCACAACCTTCCTAAACTGAAACAAACCAAAATTGAACATCTGAACAGACTCATTACAAAAGAAGAAATTAAAAAGGTAATAAGAACACTTCCAGACCAAAAAAAAAGAGCCCTAGACCAGATGGTGAATTTCATCAAACATTTAGAGAAGAACTATCACCACAATTCTATATGAACTATTTCAGAAAATAGAAAAATATGGATTTCTTCCAGACTCATTCTATGAAACAAACATATCCTTGATACCAAAACCAGGTAAAGACATCATCAAAATAGAAAACTATAGGCCAATATATCATGAGCATAAATGAAAAAAAAATCTTCAGTAAAATCCTGATTTATAAAATCCAATGATACATCAAAAAAATAATTGACCATAACCAAAGTGGATTCATAGTGGATTCATAACAGGTATGCAAGGATGGTTTAACATAAGAAAAATAAACAGTGTAATTCATCACATTAACAAAGCAAAGAACAAGAACTACGTGATCCTATCAATTGATGCAGAAAAGGCTTTTGACAAAATCCAACACCTTTTCCTGATTAAAACATTCAACAAAATAAGATTAGAGTGGAATTTCTTCAACATAGTAAAAAGTATATAAGCAAACTCGAAAGCCAGTATTGTTCTCAGTGGAGAGAGATTAAAGGCATTCTCTTTGAGAACGCAAAGTAGGCAAGGATGCCCACTATCACCTGTCCTATTTAATATTGCATTGAAAGTATTAGCAATAGCAATAAAACAACAGAAGGAAATAAAATGTATACAAATGACAAAAAGGAGGTAAAATTATCTCTCTATGCAAATTATATAATAATAAACTTAGAAAACCCTAAAGACTCAGTAAGAAAACTACTGGAATAATTGACCAATTCAGCAAAATATCAGGACACAAGATCAACATACAAAAACCAGTAAGATTTCTGTACTGTGACAAAGAGAATACAGAGCTGGCACTAAGAAAAACAATACCCATAAAATGGAATAGGGACATGATGCTTGGGAGGGTTGAGGGACAACGCAGGAGAAGAAGACCCTCTATGAGATGGATTGATTCGGTGACTGGGGTAATAGGGATGGGTGTGTCAGAGGCGGTGCGGTTGGCGCAGGATAGAGCAGGGTTTAGGGCTGTTGTGCATAGGGTCGCT
>NW_006399801.1:18397900-18404732 GCF_000299155.1 Elephantulus edwardii
GCTATGAGTCGGAAACGACTCGACGGCACATAACAACAACAACAATTATGCATTGAAAAACAAGGAACTCATGCAATATTATTCAAAATGGGTGACCGTGGAGTACATTTATGCTGAGTGAAATATCTCGGTTGCAAAGGACAGATATTGCATGGTGCCACTGTTGTAAAATGAGACTGATATCAGGGTTAGGGTAAGACTGAGAAAAACTGGATAAATTGCATATACTGCACTGAAACAGATGAGGGAGTGAATAATTTAAAAGCGATGTACGATAGGGTATTATGGTTATCACAAGAGTCCACAGTTAAGGTTTCATAGTGGAATGTACTTGGGGCGGCGGGAGACGTGTGGGGGGATTGTATTTCAGGGAGGGTGTGTTTCTTTTACTTTTGAAAGAGAAGAGCCAACTGGGGTGGGGGGTTGGGGTTAGGCTGGGAGAGAAGTGCAGCAATGAATGAATGGAAATCCAAAATCTCTGTAAATGCTCTTTAAAATTATTTTTAAAAATAAAGCTTAAGAAAAAAATAGCTAATTAAATACTTGGGAATAAATATAACCAGAACCAAAAAGAATCTATTAAAATAATTACAAAAAATTACTAAAAGAAAGAAAAAGATACCTGAAGAAATAGAAGAATATCTCTTGCTCAAGAATAGGAAGACTCAATATTGTGAAAATAACCATCCTACCAAAAGCAATTTACATATTCAATGCAATCCCAATGCAAATACCAATTCTATTCTTCAACGAAATTGAAAAGACAATTTCAAATTTCATTTGGAATGAAAAGAGGCCCCGTATAAGCAAATCACTCCTTAAAAAGAAAAACACCCTGATTTCAAATCCTAGTACACTGCCATGGTGGTTAAGAAAGCACAGTACTGGTACAATGACAGACACATGGATCAATGGAAGAGTTAAGAAAACAGAGATCAGCCCATCTATCTATGGTCAACTGATTTCTGACAAGGAGATGAAATCAGTTAAATGGGGAAACAACAGCCTTTTTAACAAATGGTATTGGCAAAATTAGGAAAGTATCTACAAAAGACTCAAGCAAGATCCACACCTCACTCCATATACAAAAACCAACTAAAGGTGGATCATGGACCTAGGACTAAAACCAAGGACTACAAGCTTCATTAAAGAAAATCTTGGAAGAATGCTAAAAATCCTAATCCACAACATAAACAGTCTTCCAAGTATCCTGAAAAACCTCAACCAGGAGAAGATAAAATAGATGAATGGGACCTTCTAAGAATCAAATTCCTATGCACTTCCAAAAGCTTCTCCAGCAGGGTAAAAAGGGAAACCACAGACTGGGAAAAAGTACTTGGTAATGACATATCAGATGAGGGACTTATATCCAGAATTTATAAAATACTTGAGCACCACAACAAGATAAAGGTAAATAATCCAGTAGAAAAGTGGGCACAGGATATTAACAGACACTTCACCAAAGAAGACATTCAGATGACTAACAAGGAGGACATGAAGAAATGTTCAAAATCCCTAGCTCTAAGAGAGATGCAAATTAATACAAGTATGAGATACCATCTCACCCCAGTCAGAATAGCAAAATTTAACAGAACAGCAGGCAACAAATGCTGGCGAGGTTGTGAATAAACTAGAACCCTTATTCACTGTTGGGAGTGTAAAATGGTGCAACCACTGTGGAAGGTGGTATGGCGCTTTCTCAAAAAGTTGCAAATAGAGATACTATTTGGTCCAGCAATTCCACTTCTGGGAATATACCCCAAAGAGACCATAAATGATACCCAAGCAGATACATGCACACCCATGTTTATCGCAGCTTTGTTTGTTCACAATAGCAAGGCATTGGAAACAACCTAAGTGCCCACAAGCAAAGAATGGATAGAGAAGCTATAATACTACGCTGCATTGAAAAACAAGGAACTAGTGTAATATTATTCAAAATGGGTGACCCTGGAGGACATTATGCTGAGTGAAACATCCCAGTCACAAAAGGACAAATACTGGATGGTTCCACTGTTTTAAAACAGGACTGATATCGGAGTATGGAGGAGACTGAGAAAGATGAGTTAAAATAATGTATACGACATTGAAACAGATGAGGGAGAAAACGGTTTAAAAGGGATATGTAATTAGATACTTTTGTCATGACGGGAGTCCAGAGCTAAAGCTGCACAGTGGAGTGGACCTATGGGAGGGTTTGTAAAACAATGAAAGAATTTCTCTTTTACTTTTCCTAGAGGGTAGTGTACTAGTTGGGGAGAAAAATAAAACAATGAATGAATGGAATTCCAAAGTCTCTGTAAATTTTCATTGAAATTAATAATAAATTTAAAAATAAATACAGCATGGTACTGGTACAATGAAAGACGCAAAGTTCAAAGGAATAGAATTGAGAACCCAGAAATCAGTCTATCTACCTATGACCAATTGGTTTTCGAGAAGGAGATGAAATCACTTAAGTGGGGAAACGACAACTTTTTTAACAAATGGTGTTGGCAAAATTGGTAAACTATCTCTAGGAAACTCAAGCAAGATCCACACCTCACTCCATGCACAAATACCAACTCAAAGTGGATCAAGGACCTAGGACTAAAACCAAGAACTCTAAACCTCATTAGAGAAAAAATTGGAAGACCTCCAGAAGCCCTAATCCACAACATGAAGAGTCTTCCAAGCATCCTGAAAAATCTACAACCAGGAGAGGATAAAATAGATGAATGGGACCTTCTAAGAATCAAATCCCTATGCACATCCCAAAACTTCTCCAACAGGGTAAAAATATTTGGTAATGACATGTCTGATAAGGGACTTATATCACAATTTATAAAATACTCAAGTACAACAATAAGATAAAGGAAAACAACCCAATTTTAAAATGGGCACAGGATATGAAGAGATACTTCACCACATAAGGCATTCAGATGATGAAAAAAACACATAAAGAAATGTTCAAGATCCCTAGTTTTAAGAGAGATGCAAATGAAAACAACTATGAGTTATCATCCTACCGAAGTAAGTATAGCAAAATTTAACAGAACAGCAAACAGCAAATGCTGGTGAGGTTGTAGAGAAACTGTTGGTGAGAGTATAAAATGGTGCAACCACTATGGAAGGCAGTATGGTGCTTTCTCAAAAATTTGCAAATAGAAATACCATTTGATCCAGCAATTCCACTGGGAATATATCCTAAAGAAACCAGAACTGACACCCAAGCAGATATATGCACATCTATATTTATTGTGGCTTTGTTCACAATAGCAAAGAATTGGAAACAACCCAAGTGCCCATCAACAAATGAATGGATAAAGCAGTTGTGGTATATTCACACAATGGAATATTATGGTGCATTGGAAAACAAGGAACTCATGAAATAGTATGCAAAATGAGTTAACCAGGAGGACATTATGTTGAGTGAAATATCTCAGTCACAATAAGACAAATACTGTATAGTGCCACTGCTATAAAGAGGGACTGTTTTCAGAATTGGAGACAAACTAAGAAGGGCTAAATAATGTATACTGCATTGAAACTGATAAGGGAGAGAACTGTTTAGAATTAACATATGATTGGGTATTATTGTCCTGACAAGAAGAGTCCAGAATGAAAGCTGCATAGTGGAGAGGAATCGGGGGGAGGAGGGAATTGTACAACAATGAAATGGTTGTTTTGGATTTTTTTACTTTTCAAGAAAAAGTAAAAATCGAACTAGAGTGGAGGGGTGAGCAGGGAGGAAAGTGTGCAACGATGAATGAATAGAAATCCAATGTCTATAAACTTTCACTAAAATTTTAAAAAGGCCACAAAAATTAAAAAAGAATGCTTTGGGCAGAATATTAAATCATCTAGGAATCATTAAAAGATGGAAGTAGTACGAAATTACTGTAAGAGAAGGAATTTGCTGGCACAGAAAAATTCAAAGAAACAATGTATGAATAAGAGCTTGTGATGATGAAGGAAGAAGTTCAAGCTGCTCGGAAAGAACTGGCCAAAAAACAAAACCCAGAAATTGACAGAATACCAATTTACATACTTCAACAAACAGATGCTGTCTTGGTTGTGCTCATTAAGTTGTGCCAAGGAGTCTATAAGACAACCACCTGGCCAACTGACTTGAAGAGACTTTTTTTTTCCATTTCAAAGGAAGGTGACCTGATAGAGTGCGGAAATTATTGAACAGTATAATTAATATCAGAGATTATTATGATTCTGCTGAAAATTATAAAAAAATGACTAGAGTGGTACATTAACGGAGAACTGCCAGATGAGATGGCAGGGTTTAGAAGAGGCCATGGTACTAGGGATATTATAGCTAATGTTAGTTGGATCTTGGCTAAGAATGTGAATTTTGACTCACAAAGTAGAGTAATAACTTGAAAAGTCTAGCAATATCACTTTTCTTAAATAATCTGTGTTACTTGTCACTTGCTGATTTAATAACAGAGATAGTTTTATTGGGAAGCAAAACAGGAAATTTAACCAAGGTGATGGCTAAAGGTAAGACAATATTGCAATCTCATATTAAAGATGTTTGTTAAAATACTAGCTGTATACATTGAAGAAATTTCACATGAAATAATAGTATCTTCTATGTGAACGAAATTGTCAGTTTGTTGTGTTTGGGAAGCACATTGTGCTAACCGGTACAGCATTGGTCAGTCAGTATGCAATATTGAGATAACTTATGAGTTGCTGTGATACTGAAAACTATGCCATTGGTGTGTCAACTGTCACAAGGCATTAATCCTATGATGGATAGGATTAATAAAGCTCGCAGATTAAGACAGAGTAGGATGCAGGATTGGGCATTGACTTCTTAAATAGTAGACTTTCAGAAACCCTACAAATAGTAGAGGAATGCAGACAGTTATACTATTAGTAGGAGAGCCCAGACTGGAAGTAGGCAAAAGATAAGACAAGGTACAGATCTGTAGTTTATGGGATCGCGATTGGTTGGTTATTTTATTTCACCCAACAACACCTAACAACAACAATTGAAAGAAAAAAAAATAATGAAAAAGCCATGAATTGGATCAGGTATGGACCATGGATTGTATCAGGTAGTAGTATGAACTACTAAGATTTAAAAAAGAATTATACTTGTGTTTTTCAATTATTGTGTTGATGAACTAAGAGTAGGATAATATTACATTATGACAGATCAATAGAGAGTTGTGGAAGAAAATTTATTTAGATAGATACAAAAAATTCTTCTGAAGATTATCCAAACCTACTTGAACAATTCATCAATAAAGAAATACCAGAAATACAAGCTGAATTTAGAAAAGGTCATGGCACTAGGGACATCATAGCTAATGTCAGATAAATGTTGACTGAAAGTGAGTACCAGAGGCATGTCTATTTGTATTTCAGTGACTATACAAAAGCATTTGACTGTGTAGATCACAATAAACTGTGACTAACATTGAGAAGAATGGAGACCCCAGAACACCTGACTGGTGCATAACCTATCCATAGACCAAGAAGCAGTCTTCAGAACAGAGCAAGGAAAAACGACAAGCTTCAAAATTAGGAGAGGAGTAATGTCTCCTGTCTCGATTCCTTTTCAATCTTTGTGTGGAAAAGATAATTTTGGAGGCTGGACATTATGAGAAGGAATTTGGTATCAGAATTTTGAGGAAGACCCATCAACAACTTGCTTTATGTGGATGACACAACCTTGCTTGCCAAAACTAATGAAAACTTGAAACATTTGTTGATGAAGATAAAGGACAGCAGTCTTCAATATGGATTGAAACTCACCTCAAGAAGACAAAGATTCTCACCACTGGGCCAATTGGCAATACTGGGATAGTTGGCACAAAGATTGATATTGTTAACAATTTTAGTTGACTCAGCTCACAACCAACAGTTTTGGCACCAGCAGTCAGGAAAACAAAACACAAATTGTGTTAGGAGAATCTATTATCTGGAACCTCGCCAGAGTGCTAAGGAGCAATGATGTCAGTCTAGATACTAAAGTATTCCTGATCTAAGCCATTATCTTTGCAATTACTTTCTATGTATATAACTGGACAATGAATAATTATGACAAAAGAAGAATTGATGCCTTTGAGTTGTGATAGCTGAGAAAAATATTGAACATACCATGGACTGCCAACAGAACAGTTTTGTTCTGGAGAAAAGAAAACCAAGCTTTTCTTTAAAGGCAAGGATTTTGAAACTCCGTCCGACATAACATGAGTATGGAGCAGGAAGGATCAGTCCTTGGAAAAGGACATCATGCTTCGAAGGGTGGAGGGACAAAACAAGAAAGGATGACCCAGAAGGAAAGCAATTGACTCTATAATGCAGATTTGTTGTTATGTGTCGTCGAGTCGTTTGCGGCTCATAGCGACCCTACACATAACAGCCCTAAACCCTGCTCTATCCTGTGCCAATCTCATTGCCTCTGACACACCCATCCCGATTACACCAGTCACTGAATCAGTCCACCTCATAGAGGGTCTTCCCCTCGTGCGCCGTCCCTCTACCCTACCAAGCATGATGTCCCTCTCCAAGGACCTGTCTCTCCTCACAATATGTCCAAAGTATGTCAGACGAAGCCCCAGAATCCTTGCCTCCAAGGAGTAGCCTGGTTTAACCCTCTCCAGGATGGACCTGTTCATTTTCTTAGCAGTCCAAGGAACATTCAATACTCTTCTCCTGCACCACAGCTCAAAGGCGTCAATTCTCCTTCTATCCTCCCTAGTCATTGTCCAACTCTCTGATGCATAACAAGTGATTGCAAAGACCATGGTCTGTATCCAGCGCACCTTAGTCTCCAGAGAGACACCGTTGTTCTTGAGTACTTTAGAGAGGTCCTTAACAGCAG
>NW_006399801.1:18411174-18412542 GCF_000299155.1 Elephantulus edwardii
AGAGGGTCAAGGACTGCAGCCTTCAGTATGGACTGAGGCTCAATGTCAGGAAGACAAAGATTCTCACCACTGGACCAATTGGTAGCATCAGGATTGATGGCGAAGAGATTGAGATTGTTCACAGCTTCAGTTTGCTCGGCTCCACAGCCAACACTCTTGGCACCAGCAGCCAAGAAATAAAATAAACGTATTGCGATGGGAAAGTCTGTTAGGGACCTCTCTAAAGTACTCAAGAGCAACGGTGTCTCTTTGGAGACGAAGATGCGCCTGATACAGGCCATGGTCTTTGCAGTCACTTGTTATGCATCAGAGAGCTGTTATCTGAGATTACAATATTTAATAAAATTGTTGTTGTTAGTTGCCATTGAGTTGAACACAACTCATAGCAACCTTATGAACAAAAGATCGGAATCCTGTTCTATCCTGCACCATTCTCACAATTCCTAACACACAGTAGCCCATTGCAGCAGTTACTGTATCAATCCACCTGGTTTAGGGTCTTCCTCTCCTTCGCCAGCCCTCCACTCTTCCCAGCATCATGTCCTTCTCCAAGGAATAGTATCTCCCAGAAACATATCCAAAGTATGTGAAGGAAAGCCTCATCATCCTTGCCTCCAAGGGCATTCTGGCTGCACCATCTACAGTATATTTTTTTTGTTCTCTCGTCCATCCATGGGATGTTCAGTGCTCTTCTCCAACACTACCACTCAAAGGCATCAATTCTTTTTCTGTCACCTTATTTATTGTCCAGGTCTACTAATAGCTAGTAATGGAGAAGACTACGGCCTGAATCAGATACATCTTAGTCCTCAAACTGACATCATTACTCCTTAATAATTTGGAAAGGTCCTGAACCACAGATGTTACCAGTGAAATGTGTCTTATTTCCTGAGTGCTTGTTCCAATGATGTTAAATTTGGATCCAAGCAAGATAAAGCTGTTGACAGTTTAAAATTCCCCTCCATCCTATAAGTATTGCCTATACTTCCAGTGGTAAATTTTTTTTCTTGATATTGAAATGCAATTTATACTGAAGTCTGCATTCCTTGAGCTACTGCAACAAGTGCTTCCTGTCCTCATTTTCAGCAAGTTTGTGTCATGACACAGGTTATTGATGTGTCTCTCTCCAATACTGATGTCGTACTCCTCTTCATAGAGTCCAGCTTCTCAGATGTAAAGGCATAGAGTCAGAACAGAGCAAGGGAACACTGCATGGTTCAAAATTGGGAAGGGCGTACACCAGGCATGCATCCTATCTCCATACCTTTTCAACCTATATGCAGAACAGGTTATCCGGAAGGCTGGGCTCTATGAGGAGAAATGTGGGGTCAGGATTGCTGGACGATTTATCAACAATCTGCGTTCTGC
>NW_006399801.1:18412642-18426299 GCF_000299155.1 Elephantulus edwardii
GATTGCAAAGACCATGGCCTGTATCAGGCGCACCTTAGTCTCCAGAGAGATACCGTTGCTCTTGAGTACTTTAGAGAGGTCCCTAACAGCAGACTATGTCAGAAACAGTGAGATTTGCTCAGGATAGAACTGGGTTCAGAAGTATTATACATAAGGTCACTATGAGTCTCAAGTGACTCAATGGCACATAACAACAACAACAAAAATATCAAAATCTCAAATCATTGCTGTTTACTTGGAAGTAAATCATATGTAACCTTTCAGTGGGTTTTCAGAAGGTGAAAACGCCATAGGAGGAGACTATCCATCTATCCTGATCTTGATGTGGTGTACCATTGAGTTAGAATTGGCTCATAGTTGATCCTCCAGAAGAAGCTAGTCACACAGAAGGAGATTAGGGATGATAGAAAGAGAATTGATTCCTTTGAGTTTGGTGCTGGAGGAGTTTTGAATATACTATCAACTGCCAGGAGAACAAAAAGGTTCATTCTAGAGAGGATGAAGCAAGTCTACTATTTGGAGGCAAAGATTCTGAGGCTTCATATGACATACTTTGGATGTGTTGCACAGAGGGACAAGTCCTTAGAGAAGGATATTGTTTGGAATGGTGGCATGATAAAGAAAGAGAGGAAGACTATCAATGAGATGGATTGATACAGGGCTTGGGTAATGTAGGTAGGTGTGTAAGAGACAGTAAAGTTGGCACAGGATAGAGTAGGTTTTACGGCTGTTGTACATAGGGTTGCTATGAGTCACAAGCAACTCAATGGCACATAACAACAACAGCCTCTGACTGATATAGTTGCTCTTCAGTACTTTGGAGAGGTCTCTGACAGCAGACTTTCCCAATGCAACTTCCAATGTAGTTACAAAATTATCACTCTTTGTCTCATTGATATTGAGATAGAACTGATAGCTGAGATTTCATTACATTTCAGTGTACAAATCATAAGAGATCTACCATTGTTTCCCATGGTGCCACTGTCTGTGTGTTGTTGTTGTTGTTGAGTATCATTGAGTTAGAATCAACCCATAACTGACCCTCCAGCAATTTTTCAGAGGCAGTTAACAACATGGGAGGAGATTGGATTTGAACAGCATACCTTGGGTATTGTAGTACAGTTTCTTTCCACTAGGCCACCAGTGCTCTCTATAAAATATAGTGACAAGAAACTGTACCACAATCTCAAAGGCACTCAGTTCATGGCCACTATCTGCTCTGCTGGAGAATGATGAGCAATTTCCTCCCATGCCATTAACTGCCTCTGAAAACCTACTGGAGGGTTAGCTAAAAACCTGCTCGGTGAGCTGAAAACCTCCTGCAGGGTTACCTAAGGATTGGTTCTGACTCTATGGCACACAACAACATATATATATATGTGTATTTGTGTGTGTGTGTGTATGTATGTGCATATATATGTATATGCATATATATGTAGGTATATATACACATATGTACATATAAAATATGTGTGTGCATATATGTATGTGCACATATAAATATATATTAATATGAATATATATATATAAATATGATGCCACTTCACTAGACAGGTACAACTCTTTCTTATCAGTTCTTAATACATCAAAAATTCTTTTTCTTACTGTCATACAACCTTTCATCGACTTCCAAAGTATTGCCTCTATGGGAAAGGGTTTCAAATAAAATTCTTTCATATCGTTCAAATTTCTTTAAAAAAGAACTTTACCTATCTTGTTGAACAAATGACAAGTAATACATGAGATTTTTCATTTTTTTCTTACCTTTATATTTTGTATGCTAAGTTAAGGGTTTCTAATAAAGACTTTAAAAAAACCCTGTGTTTTAAAATCATTTATCCTTCATTTGTAGTATAAGAAAGTTAAATTGAAAATGAGTAGATTATGTAATATAAAACTAGTTTTAAATATATTCATAAGGATGAGAAAAAGAAGAGATGTGTACTTAAAGGAAGGGAACTAATCTCAATTATCCAACCATAGAATTGTTCACGGAAATTTGACAAGAGTTTTTCATATGGTTTATTAATTTGGATATGAAAATTCAAACATAGTAGGAATTGTGAAGTAGAACACAGTGATTGCAAAGACCATGGTCTGTATCCAGCGCACCTTAGTCTCCAGAGAGACACCGTTGTTCTTGAGTACTTTAGAGAGGTCCTTAACAGCAGACTTTCCCATCACAATACGTTTTTTGATTTCATGAATACATGAAAACAGCTTATTTAACTTTGTTAAGGTATTTGTGATCTTATAAGCCTAAATGTTCTTTGTTGTTAAGTACCATCAAGTTGTAGGTGACTCATAGTGACCCTACGAACGAAAGTCCTCAGCACTTGTGTGACTTTCATCCTTTCTCCATGTTCATAGGGTTTCCAGAGGCAATGTCTGCAATTTCCTCATATTCAAAAAAGGAATAATATTAATGATATTTTATGTAAGATACAATTCTGAGGCCTATGATTCTCCTTATAACATTAAGTAGTAGGAACTTAAAGAAAGCCTTTCCTTCTCTACCACTATTTTAAAATGACAGCCAATTTGGGGAAAACAATGCATTTTAGATTACATATAGCTATATCTCATCTCCTTCTATAGCTTCAATTGTTTTCATTAGGTGCCATCAAGTTGAGTACAACTCATAGCAACACTATGATCAACAAATCTGAACTCTCCCCTATCTTGTGCCATTTCCACAATCACCAACAAACTCAAGCCCATTGCTGCAGTTACTGTGTCATAGTTATTGAGTAAAGAACAAATCATAACTGACACTTTGGCACATTTCAGAAGCTGTAAATCACACTGGAGGGGAAGTCTTATTTTTCCCCCCTTTGGTGCTGCTAGTGGATTCAAAATAGGAGAAAGGCAGTATCTTTACGTAGGCAGTGCCAGCTCTATGGATTAAGCCACCAGAAATTTCCTAGTATGTTTTTTGTTGTCGTTGTGTATCGTCACGTCAGAACAAGCTCATAGATTATCCTCCAGCAAGTTTTCATCTATATCTATCTATCTATCTATCTATCTATCTATCTATCTATCTAGCTATCTAGCTATCTAGCTATCTAGCTATCTACCTTGGAAGCAGAAGTTGCCATCCACATGACTCTGGAAACTATGAATTTTAATAAATGTAGATAATTGTAGAGGGGCTTCAGGCCTTTTGTTCACAGGGTCACTATGAGTTGTTCTCGATTTGAAAGAAAGCAACAACAACTTAGATACCAATCACTGTGTATACTGTTGAGTGGTCAGGAATTGTGCTGCCAACTTGAAGGCACACAGTTCAAATCCACCATTACTAGGGTAATGAGGAAGGAGTATCAGAGACAGTAAAGTTGGCACAGGATAGAGCAGGTTTCAGAGTTATTGCTTATAAGGTTGCTATGACTCACAAAAGACTTGACGGCACATAGCAACAACTGGAAGAACCTATTTGTTCTCCTAGTGGTCCATGGTCTATCCAATACTCTTCCCCAGCACCACAGCTCAAAGGCATTGATTCTCTTCCTGTCATCCTTAGTCACTGTCCAGCTCTCTGACACACACCAAGTAATTGCAAAGAGTATGGCCTGGATCAGGTACACCTTAGTCTGCAGACTGATATCATTGCTCTTTGGTACTCTAGAATTCCTTGATAGCAGACTTAATCAATGCAATTCATCTTCTGATTTCCTGCCTGCTGGTACCAAAAGCATTGTTTATGGAGCCAAACAAACTAAAGCTGTTAACAATCGCACTGTTTAAAATTCTTCATTCTCTATCATGATACTGCCAATCAGCCCAGTGGTGAGAATCTTTGTTTTCTTGATGTTGAGCTTCAATTCATATTGAAGGTTACAATCCTTGACCTTCTGT
Source organism: Elephantulus edwardii (assembly GCF_000299155.1). Classification (NCBI taxonomy): domain Eukaryota; kingdom Metazoa; phylum Chordata; class Mammalia; order Macroscelidea; family Macroscelididae; genus Elephantulus; species Elephantulus edwardii. The sequence goes on from NW_006399801.1 coordinate 18,416,501, forward strand.
GGCAAGCATTTCAGGTTATCCTCAGTTTCAGCAGCAGGATTGTGTCATCTCCATAACACAGGTCATTGATGAATCTCTCTCCAACCCTGATGTCACACCCCTCATACAGCCCAGGCCCTGGATGATTTGTTTGGCATATAGATTGAAAAGGTATGGATACAGAACACATCTCTGTGTACAGTCTTCATGATTTTGAACCATGCAGTGTTTCTCTGCTTTGTTCTGATAACTGCTTCCTACTCCAAGTATAGGTTTCACATAAGCACAATCAAGTGTTCTGGGATTCTTATTCTTCTGCGAGTTAGCCACAGTTTGCTGTGATCCACAGAGTCAAATGCTTTTCCCTAGTTAATGAAACACAGATAGACATTCTTCTTGTTCTCTGTTTTCAGCCAAGCTCAATTTAACATTAGCTATAAATTTCCCTAGTAACAAGGGCTCTTCTAAACCCAGCCTGCTCATCTGGAAGTTCTCTGTTGATGTGCTTTTTCAGTCATTTTTGGATCATTTTCAGTGAAATCTTGCTTGCATATGATATTGATAATATCAATCAATGATGTCTGTACTTTGTTAGGTCACCTTTCTTTGGAATGGAAAAAAATCTGGATTTCTTCCAGTCAGTTGGCCAGATAACTGTCCTGCAGATTTCTTGGTACAATGTGGTGAGTGCATCCAGAACAGCATATGTTTGCTGAAATATGTCAATTGGCAGGACTGAGATGGGGGTTGGGGAGAAACTAAGAAAAGAGGGATAAGTGATATACACTTCATTGAAACTAATGAGAAATAGAACTACTTTAAAGGAATATATGATTATATATTATTTGTGTAACAACAGTCCAGAATAAGAGCTGCATAATAAAGTGATCAGTGTCTTGGGGTGGGGGATGTGGGAGATTGTACAACAATGAAATAATTTTTTTCAAAGAGAAAAGCAAACTTGGGGAGGGGACAGGGAGGAAAATGTGCAACATGAATGAATGTAAATCTAAGTTCTTTATAAACTTTCATTAAAATCTCAAAAAAGTAGCAAAAAATAAGAAATATGTCAATCAGTATGCCATCAATTCCTGGGACTTTTTTTTTCATTTCTTTCTGAGCAGTTTGAACTTCTGCCTTTATTACCACATGTTCTTGCTCATATTTTGTTTCATGAAATTCTTCTGGGTCAACCAATTCCTTTTGTTACAGTGACTGTATACTCTATTCTTTTAATAATCCCTAGATCATTTAATATCCTGCCCAAAACATCTTTAAGTATTGCAACTTGAGCTTGAATTTGTTTTTCAGTTCCTTCAGCTTAATAAATGCTGAGCGACTTCTGCCATTTTTATTTTCTGACTCTAGCTCTTTGCACATTTCATTGTAATAGTTTACTGTTTTCCAGCTCTCAGACTCATAGGAAGTAATGCAAAAGATCATAGCTCAACTTAGTCTTCAAACTGATATCATTGCTCTAGTAATTTGGAGTGATTCCTCATAGTGAACTTATTCAATGCAATAAGTCTACTGATCTGACTGCTGGTACTCAAGGTGTTCACTATAGATTCAAGTTAAATAAAAATATTGACAGTTTAATCTTTTTCCATCTTTCATGAAATTGCTTATTGGTACGACGGTAAGGATTTTTGTTTTCTTGATGCTGAGATGCAATACATTTTGAGAGCTGTAATCCTTGATCTTCTGCAGCAAGCATTTTAAGTTTTCCTCATTTTCAAAGAGCAGATTATGTCATCTGTATAGCATAGTTTGTTAATGAGTCTTCCTCTAATCATGGTGTTACATTCTTCCTCATAAAGTCCAAGCCCTCAAAATGATTTACACAGATTGAATATGTATGAAATCAGGACACATCCCTGACACACACCTTTCCTGATTTTAAACCATGCTGTGTTCCTCTGCTCAGTGCAGACAATAGCATATAGACTATTGTACACTGAGTTTTCACTTCTGGCACTTTTTTATCAATGTACTATAATAAAGGTTTTGGATAATCTTCAGCAAGTTTTTACCTGCATGTGATATTAATGATATTGTTCTAGATTTTCCACATTCTGTTGAATTGTGCTTCTTGGCAATGTGAAAAAGCATGGATCTCTTCCAGTCAAACAATTGTCCTTGAAATTTCCTGTCATAGACTGGTGAGCACATCTAAGGTTGCAAGTATTATTAATAATAGCCAATAGTCATTTCATCTATTGTGAGTGCCTTGAATGAAGCTTGAAGTGTCTCCTTCATTGTCATTGACTCTTGTTCATATAGGAATTCTTAAAATATTTCAGTGTTGACCAATTCTTTTTGATAGAGTGGTTCTGTACATTCTATCCATTATCTTTTAATTATTCCTGAATCATTCAAAACTTTTTTCCATAACATCTGTCAGAATTGTAACTTGTGGCTTGAATTTGATTTTCACTTCCTTCAATTTTAGAGACGCTAATAGAGTTCTCCAGTTCCAGTATTTTGCACATTCCATGATAATACTTGGTTTTGACTTCTCAAGCTACCTTTTGAAATTTTCTATTCATCTCTTTTATTTTGTCCCTTTGCTTTGGCTTCTGAATGCTCTAATGCAATCTTGAGAGAGGCAGTTAATCTCATGGGAGTATGTTGCCTATCTTTCTCCTTAGAGCAGCTAGTGAATTCAACTTCTTACCACATAATCACCTGCAACAATGGAGGAAGAGAATATCATCAGTCAGAACAAGGTCAAGAGCCAATTGTTGACCAGAATATCAGTTGTCATAAGTAACTTGAAGTGTTAAGACTTTTGAGAATGTTTTCTCTATCCATTGTCTCACTATCACTCACCCTGTGGGTGTGGTTTCCAGCTGCCTCAACTGTGAACACACAGCTGACCATTGAATGAATCTTCAACATCATTGCCAGCTATAGGGCAAAATAAGAGTGAGAAATTAACAAAATCATGGTGATATTGTGCAAGACATAGTGTGCCTAGCAAAGCCAGATGGAGCCAGAACCAGAGTACTTGAGATGGGAACCCAACACTAGGAAAGAAGAAGGAGTAGAGGAGTTAGCACTTGTCCTTTTGGACCAGGGTTCCTGAGCCAGAGGTTTCTCCCTATTGACTGAGAAGCTGTCTGGATTAATTGAGGGGCTATATCTTGCTGTGAACTGAGAAGCTATCTGAACTAATTGGGAAATTGTGTCTTGCTGTTAATCAGGCTTGGGACTGTTATAAACTGAATCTGAATTTTCACAGCTTGATATCCTTTGTCTCCTTTCTCCCCACCGCTAAACTTATTTTCTTAAAAACAAACAAATAAACAAAAACACAAAAAAGAAAACCACACACACACACATGAAATACAATGTTGGGTAAAAAAGAGATTCTGTAAAGTATGCGTGGTCCTTTTGGACCCAGTATGTGAACTTCGATAAATGACTATGGTTATGGTTGTGGAAGGATTTTAAGTATTTTGTTCATGGAGTCACAGTGGGTAATGCTCAACTCAATGGCAATCAACAACAACAACAACAACAATTGATAGAAGTAAATAACATAGAGTTAAGGGCCATAAAAGGGATCAATTCTTTGCTGTGAATGTGGCTGACAGAGTTCCCCTTTTTTGAATTTGTAAGACTCAGCATTTTCCATGCTGTCATTGCTCCTTTTATAGTTGGTGTCAGACACAGGAGATTCTTTACAATGGCTCCAAACTCATAGAAACATGGGATTTTGTAAACGTGGGGCTGGGAAGGACAGCTAAGATGGTTACTTTCGTTGGTACAAAAGGGCAAAGAGGGGCCTGAAGAACCACTTTCGGACTGAGATAAAAATCCAAGGTCTGTGGTCATATTTATATGAATGAGATATAATTAAGATGATATGTAAAGGTAGAAAATGACGATAAAACTCCCTGAAGGTTTACATGTTAAGATTTTTGGTTCTTTAGCTTCATTAATATAGCTGTTTCCTCTATATAGTAATGTTAAGATATATTGCAAAAATATAATAGACACTGTGATTTTTAAAAATCATATATTTGATAGATTTTTTTTCTATTTAGAAATGTTAATGAACATTAGATATTATAATGACGATCTTATATCATAATTTGGAAGAAGAATGTAAGCTTATTTTCAGCTAATGCTTAACTGAATATTTGAAAAGGAAAAACTACTTCTAAGGGAAAGTTGTTGAAAGTAGACAACATAATGTTTGGCCTGGGAAAAATTAAGCCTCACTCAGTACTCTGAGGAAAGTTACATTTGAAAGAAGATAATGTTAAAAAGAGAGACTTTGCAAAGCACTTAAGAAAGGTAAAGCTGGTACATATCAGATTTTCCCCTCAGAACTTGAAGTTAAAGGAAACTGGCCAGTATGTTGAACTCATTGTGCCTACTTGTATCAACCTGATGGGTAGAAAGGAGATACATGCAGAAATGAAGGGAGAGGCTGAGTTTGGAAATGATCCTTTGGCACAGTTCACCTAACGTGATGAATGGATAATTGAAGAAGAGTCGCTGGCCTGTGGCACAGGAGACCTGAAGATTTCTTGTGTGTTGATTTATCCCATGTCAGGCTAAGGCTGAGTGAAAGGATCAGTCAAGCTAAAACACAGGAAGAAGTGTGGACTCCTCAGTGTGGGCCCGTGCTCATTTAGACCTAACAACAAAAGGTTGGGCATGAGCTGGCCAAAAAAATGGATTGAAGCAGGAAGTCATTATTTTACAAGCTTACATGAATGTTGGTGATTGTAAGAGGAAGGTTGATCTTTTGGAAATAAAGGACAATGGCTAGAAAAGCTAATGGATGGTGTGTTTTGAGGATTTCTTTTCTATCTATTGCCTTAACCACACGCCTAGGGTGTGGCCTCCGGTTGCTTTAAGTACAGACATTTGACTCACTATTGATCAGCTTCTTCAGCATTGTCACCAGCTGTGAGGTCAACATTAAAGAGAAAAGCTAACCCAGCTGGTGAGAGATTTTGGCAAGGATGGAGCCAGACAGAGCCAAGAAGCTTGAGACAGAAATCTCAACCCCAGAGCAAAAAGAAGGGGGGGAAAGCACCAAAATCACTAGTGTGCATCAGCTGGGCCAGAGGTTCCTACACCAGAAGAATCTTAGCTGTTGACTGAGAAGCTTCCTGGATTAAGTGAGGAACTGTACTTTGCTTTTCACTGGAAGGTTGTCTGAAATAAGTGAGGAGTTGCATCTTGCCATTTGATTTGGGACTGTTGGAGAAGAGTGTTGAATATACCATGGACTGCTAGGAGAACAAACAGGTGTGTCCTGGAGAGGGTGAAGCTGGGCTGCTCCTTGGAGTCAAGGATTCTGAAGCTTCATCTGACATACTTTGGGCATTTTGCAAGGAGGGACTGGTCCTTGGTGAGAAATGTCATGCTTGGGAGGGTGGAGGGATGGTTCAGGAGATCAATTCTGTGTGTCGAGTGGTGGGAATAAGTGTGTTGGAGACTGTGAGGTTGGTACAGGATAGAACAGCATTTAGGGCTCTTGTACATAGGGTCGATATGAGTCACAAGCTACTCGATGGCACATAACAGCAACAACAACATTTACTGAATCTAGATTTTTACTGTGTGATATGTGAATAAAAAAGAAAAGATTCTGTAAAGTCTGTATGATGATTTGAAACAACTTTTTGAGCACCAGTAGTTAGTAGAAATGAGTAGAGCTCAGTGGGAGGCCATGTCTGATCTTATTCTGTGAATGTGGCCAATGGAAACTGTTACCCTTTGTGAAGTTAATAGAAGTCATACCCAGGTGTTCCAACATTGCCATTGCTACTTTTAAAAATCCATAATGAAACTGAATAAAATTGAAATTATTTCATGAGTATGATTCCGAGCTTCCAAAATTTAGAGACCATCTCCAAAAGGGATTTGATATATTGAATAAAAATTATTAAAAAAACAACTAAGTCATGGTATGACATCAAGGATATCAATCATGAGGGGAAAAAAGATTGTTAAAATGACCAGAAAGAAATAAAAGGCAAAATGAATGTGAAAATAGACTCTGAGACTTATTTTGACAGTAGAAAAACAAAAGTAAAACTAAGAAATGCTGAAGTAAAAGAGCTGAACAGAAGATTTAAAAGGACAGTTCAAGAATCAACAATGTTTTATAACAAAATGTACATAAATGTTATAAAAAGTATAAAAAGTTCAGCCACCATGGTATTGTAGTGTCCAAGCTCTACTGACTCCAGAGGAGAATTCAATATCAACAGCATTCACAGGAATAGTTTCATATGAAGTCAGACATGTTCCTAGTCTCCTGCATCTTGCATAAATTAAAACATTAACAATCCTCCCACTGCTCTCATTATTCCATAACTTGTTTTGATAATCTATTGCAATTATCATACAGAACTCAAAGAAAATACTCATGATTTTGTGTTTATTGTAGAAGTAGTGGTTGCAATTCAGATCAGAAATGGTCAAGACACAATTCTTCAATTAAGATACCTTTTTTCAAGATAAGACATCTTTTTCTCAGTGTCCCCACATAGACCTTCCTCTGATCTTCAAGTTTCTGGCACTGGGCCCTGCTTGATGGCTTTAGACTCTAGAAGAGTGTTGCAAAGTTCTTTTAATCATGCTAATTATATGCATGCCTCCTTCTATTTTAGTTCTCCAATTATGCCAGCTTGCACACACACACACACATACCCCCACCCCCAAGCTAAGGCCCCCAGTTCTGGCTCTGTAGGGCAGCAGTTCTAATTCAGCTCTGATACACACCAATCTCTAGCTTATCTACTACCTCTTCCTCTGCTCCTGATCTCAATCTAGGTCTAAAGCAGGAATCCCCGGCCCAAAGACTATTCTGTACCACTTCTTTTTTTATAATAGAGAGATTCTCTTTTTCTGCCTCTAAACCTTCTCAATTTAAACCTGGTAGGTGGCAAAACTAACCAATGCCCTTATTAATAGTCTACACACCTTATTTGCATATTCCCAAGGCAAAGGTGCTATTTACCTTATTTACAAGGAAGGCAGAAGAATCAATGCTGTTGAAATGTGCTGTTGGAGAAAAATACTAAATTTTTAATGGACTGTCAGAAGAACAAACAAGTATATTTTGAAGGAAATATTAGCAGAATATTTTGTAGAGGCAAAGGTGGTGAAGCTTCATCTAACATACTTTGGACATGTTGTAATGAGAGGCCAGTCTTTGGGGAAAAAAGACATCATGCTGGAAAATTTAGAGGTAGAGAGAAAGAGAAGAAGACTGTCAGCTAGATGGATTGATACAGTGACTAGCAAAGGGCTGAAGCATGTCAGAGATAAAGAAGACGGTGCAAAATAGAGAAAGTTCTGATCTCTTGTTCATAGGGTCCCTATGAGTCATTGTTACTTGATGACATCTGCTAACAACAACAGTATGCAATGGTTTTGGTGGGACCACAAACATTACATACCCTATAGTTCTACCTGTCATGTGGTGAAGGCCATAGTCAATGGCCTAAAATGCCACACTGAATAATCCAATATAGCACAATCTGACACAATAAAACCCAAAGAAAAGTTGTTATTTCTTAAACTGAGAGAAGATAGAAAATCATGCAGAGAGTTGTAAGGATTCTGAGGACAAAATATCAAATAATACAGAAGACATCAGGGGGGAAAAAGGAAGAAATTAACATAATTACTGTACCAAAAATAATTGATGGCTCTTCAGTCAGTTTAGGAAGTCTTATGAGTCTAGGCAGAAAGCGTAGAATATCAGAAAAAAGGTTTACCTATGTTTTATTAACTATGCTAAGATATTCAATAGCGTGAGTTGGCAACACTATAATAGATGAAGAAGAGATTGAGATTGTTAGCAATTACAGCTTGCTCAGTTCCACAATCAACACTCATAATACCAGTAGTCAGGAAATCAAAAGACAAATTGCATTGGGAAAATCTGCTGTCATGGATCTCTCCAGAGTGCTAAAGAGCAGTAATGTTAGTCTAGATACAAAGTCGTGCCTACTCCAGGCATGGTTTTCTCAATTACTTACTATGCTTCAGAGAGTTGGACAATGACTAAGGATGACAAAAGAAGAGTAGATGTCTTCAAGTTGTAGGGCTGGAGTAGAGTCTTGAACAGACCATGGACTGCCAAGAAAACAAATAGGTCTGTCTTGGAAAGAGTGGAACCAAGTCTCTCCTTGGAGGCAGGTTTGGAAGCAGGAGTGGCATCCACTTCTTAGACAATAGGCCTTCAGAAACTCTATGAACTTTGATAAATGTCAATAGTTGTAGTGGGGCTTCAGGCCTTTTGTTTATAGGGTCGATGAGTGGTGCTCTACTCAAAGGCAACCAACAACAAACAACAACAATAAAAAAATTATGGGAAATATCTGCTGTCAGGGATCTATCCATAGTACTGAAGAACAACAATATCTCTCTGGAGACTAAGGTGAGCCAGATCCAGTCCATCCTCTTTGCTATTACTTGCTATGCATCAGTAAGCTGGACAATGACTAACAAGATAGAAGATGAATTGATGCTTTTGAATTGTGGTGCTGGAAAAGAGTATTTATTGAACGTACCATGGACTGCTAAAAGAACAAACACGGTCATCATGGAGAGGGTGAAACCAGGCTGCTCCTTGGAGTCAAGGATTCTGAAGCTCTGTCTGACATACTTTGGGAATGTTGCAAGGAGAGACCAGTCCTTGGAAAGGGACAGCATGCTTAGAAGAGTGGAGGGACAGTGGAGGGAAGAACCTGGATGAGATGAATTGATTCAGTGACTGGAGTAATCCAGGTAGGTGTGTCAGAGACAAGGTTGGCCCACGATAGAGCAGGGTTCAGAGCTATTGTACATAGGGTCACTATGAGTTGCAAGAAACAGCACATAAAAACAACAACACTGCAGAAAAGGGTACTTTCATAACACTATATGGACCTACATATAGGCTAAAATGCAGTCATTCAGGCAGAATGAGGATATATTGTGTGTGGTTTTTAATCAGGAAATATGTGCATCGGGCTTATAGTGTTACCTTGTTCTCCCTTCTCACACAGGCAAAAGAACTGTGCCAGGTGGAAGAGACTAGAGGAAGACACAGTAACAAAGTACTAAGACAGGACAGTGTATGCCGATTTTGATGTTTCTTGGGAGAACAGACTTCGGTGTATGCAGCATTAAAGTGCAGCCCAAAGTTTTTATTAGAAAGCAAGGATGAGTAGAAAAAGATGAGAAGGCAGATGTGAAAGCAAAAAAGCAGAGATTTATTAGAAAATTACATCCAAAGGGTTGGACCTCTCTCCTTGAAAGGAAATAACAGAGAAGAGGCAACATGCTAGTGAAGTGAGGCTCTATTTATGACCTCCTTCTCATGATTTCCCAAAGCACTGATTTCTATACGTGTCCATATTGGCTTCCTGGTTCTGATAGATTAATTTTTCCAAGTATAAACTTCTGCCTCCTATCTTCTTTATTCTAACTGTAACAAAATCGTTTCATGATGATTATGCATATAGTGCAAATAATCTTGTATACCTGAATTAGACCAAAAAATCACATAGCATAGGGACTGGAAAAATATTAATTTAAACCTAAAATTAGCAACAGAAAAAGCTTTTCATGATGAAAGTGAAGGAAACGTGACACATATACTGATAAATATCTAAGATTGTTGTTGTTGTTATGTGCCGTCGAGTCATTTGCAACTCATAGCGACCCTATGTGCAACAGCCCTAAACCCTGCTCTATCCTGTGCCAATCGCATTGCCTCTGACACAACCATCGCGATTACCCCAGTCACTGAATCAATCCACCTCATAGAGGGTCTTCCCCTCCTGCGCTGTCCCTC
>NW_006399801.1:18429109-18436394 GCF_000299155.1 Elephantulus edwardii
GACAGAGCGGAGTTTAGGGCTGTTGTACATAGGGTCGCTATGAGTCGCAAGCGACTCGATGGCACATAACAACAACAACAACAACAATTAATATAATATTTAGTGTCACAAAACCCAACTCAGTCTGGAAGCAGTATAACTAATATGCTCTTTGAAATTAGAATGATGAAACTATGTGTCATGTATTTTGTACAAATTACCAAGAAGGAGTAAATATTTGTGGAAGTGCATCATACTTGTTAAATTAAAGAGTCAGTGAAAATACTCCCAAGTGTTCCTCTACAGTGGAACCAATTAGTCTTTCACAATCTATAGCAAAAATGAGTAAAGAAAATAAAAGATACATAAAAACAATTTCACCAAAGAGTAAATAGACCATTTTAACCATAGCCGCCATAACTTTTAGAGCAGTGCTGATAGCTGCCACTCAGTCTAACTCATAGCATAATGGTTTTCTGAGGTGTAAATTTCACAGAATGAAATTGTCCACTTTTGTCTCATAAAGCAGCTTGTGGATTCGAATCATCTGCATTTGGTTTGAGTGTATGAATTTACTCACTAGGCTACTAGAACTCCCTAGCCCTTAGAATGTTGTGTACCTTTGAGTCAAAATTTACTCATAGGTGACCAGCAAGCAGGTGGTTTTCAGATGCAGTCAATCACGCAGGAACAGATTGCCCATGTTTCTCTGTGTACCAGCGAGTGAATTCTAATCATGTCCCTGTGGGTTGTAACTGAACTCCCAAACCCTTCAAATGGCAGAACTAAATGGTGCCTGCCTACTACCACCAACTAAATTTAGCAGAACTAAATGGTGCCTACTACTATCAACTCCTCTGCAAGAAATCACAAAGTCCTGGATAGACTTGAGGGAAATGTGGAATAAAAATTAAAACACATAAAAAAACAATTCTTACTGGTTGAACTCTAGGATTACAACTTGGTCACCCTTCAGGTATGGAACTGAATTTAATTCTGTGGATCAATTTTCATCCAAATGATAGACAGATCTTATATTTGTAAATAACACCACTTGGGATATACATGTTCCTTAGAACAATTAACAATTTCCAATCTAAATGGTAGCATTGATCCAAAGGCAAAGTCAAAAGGTAGAAAGGGTTATAACAGAAGAGGAAATGGAAATGGCAAATATAGGAAGGAAGTGAGATAAATGTCTTTAATCTGTGAGGATTACTAACAATGTCATAAAACAAAATATACTTTAATTTTGAATGGAAATTAAGTTTTCTTTGCAAACATAATTTTTAATGAAACTGTACAAAAATAGAAAGAAGGAAGTAGAGGAAGACTCTAAATGAGATGAATTGACTTGGTGTTTTCAGTGTTGTTGTTGTTATGTGCCGTCGAGTGTAGTTGAGCCAAATATAGCAAAAATTGTGAGAACTGGTATAACTGAGTTTGATTTGTTCTGTTCTATATTTGATCAATATAATCATAACTGACTCGACTTCATCTACCTACCAACCATAACAACAATGCCATTGCTACTTAGTATGCCTTTTGTTTTCCTCTTAATTTTACTTCCTGTGGATGTGGACAAGGTGAGACGTATCTCTGATTTCAGAACTTCATTCAGCAGTTGACATGTATTCTAGAACAAATTCTTGGCAAACCTGATATTTTTTAAATAAGAAACTAGGGATCATCCTGGAACTCAACCTCTCAGACCCTCCTGATATACTTTAAGGTCATCAACTGCCAACTCCTAGTGTTTGCTAACCTTTGCATATGATAAGATTCTTCGTTTCTATGGAAACTAAGGTCCAGGGTAGACTCACTCAAGCCAAATAAGCTTCTAAAGCAAGCTCAGAAAGTCTATTGTGACCCAGAATTAACCCTTGGCCAAAATTATATGCTGAGCTGAGGGTCAAACTCAAGGTCATGAGTCACTATTCATGCACCCAGTAGCCATAAACCCATGAACCAATTCTGAAAGTTTTCTCATAAATAAATATAATGCCTTAGCCTTGCTAATAGACTAGTTCTGAAACTCTTCTTCCTTTAATAAACATGATAATACTTTCCAGCCTCAGGGTTGTTAAAGACTCTACCTCTCCACTCTTTAGAAAGATGTGTGTGTAACAAAAGTGTCTCCATAGCTTCCTTTTTGCAAAAGCTATGCATCTTTAATTTCTCAATTGTGAGACATTTATTTTAAAATATTTTGAAGATATTTCACTTGCTTGAAATCTCTTTAATAAACCTTTCATTGTGTCCTTCTTGCTAGAGGAAGAAAGAACCCACAACTTAGAAAGTAGTTACCCTGCAATATACCCGAACTGCCATTTTGCCTAGATTTTGTGATATGGTGCTCTATAGACAAAAACCGGAAATGTATTCTCTGAGGTATATCTGCCCAAACACCCCATACACAATAGAATAAGTTTTAAAAAAAACAAAACAAAAACCAACCAAACAAACAAATAAACACCAACATGTTTCTGGCCTTTCACTATTTCCAAGATGTCTGCAGAACAGACATTGTTTTGCTCTGATCCATCGGAGTTTTATAGTCTGATTTTTTGAAGTACATCACTGGGTCTTTCCAGTTTTGAATAGTTTTTAAGTTCCAATGTGTCCTGTTCAGTATCATGAGAACATGCAAGATTTCACTGACAAATGGGTAGAAGCTGAATGAGAGAAACATTCGTTGGAAATTGAGATTAAGTCACCTTCATAGGAGGTGAGAGTTCTACCATTAAGCTACTGATATTTTAAGACTCTGTAATGGACTTTTAACACATTATGAACGTTTCCATAAATGGCTAATATCAGAAAGGCAAATATAGTAAAACATAGAATATTTTACTGTTGAAAACTCTTGGCTGTCCAGGATCACTCCATTCCTTAGTCAAAGAATCTGTCTTCGTCTTGGATTTATTCTCATCCAGTAGAATTAATTGTTTTTCCAAAATTACTTTCTTTCAGGACAACCCCGTTTACTCCTTTTTCCTAAGAATATTGAAATATCATCCACGAATACAGAATGAATATTCTTCTAGAAGGTTTGCTAGCCAACACTTACAGAACCTAAAGAAGCCTGTTCTACTAGTTTGCACAGCATGATCAGGCATGTATGAATTAATTTAAATTCAAATTTGCTCCCTGGCTACTTATCTGTTGAGAAATTCTAATTACATTTGTATAAATCTAATAGGGGAATATTTGAATAATAGGGGAATTATATGAATAAATTACTCCAGAAAAAATAATTTTTTTACTTACACTATAGTTTAGATTTCAAATCAGAAAATCCAACATCATAAGCAAAAAGAGAATTCTTAAGTGACAGTATCTCATTTAGCATGTAATATCTTACATGTTTTAAAGATTAAATGGAAACCAAAGAAATAGCACATATTTGAGTATAATTAAACTAACATTCGCAAACTAAAATAATTCTCCAACAGAGTTTATTTTCACTTCTTTAGATGGTTTGACACAGTAACTGGGGCAATGGGGGTAGGTGTGTCAGAGTCAGTGAGAGTGGCTCAGGATAGGACAGGCTTCAGGGCTATTGTACATAGAGGTCACTAGAAATTGCAGATGACTTGATTGCACGTAACAAAAACAACAATCTTGCTTTAGGGATTTTTACATTCAAAGCTTCTTCTTGTTGTTATTATCAAGTGTCTTCATGTTTATTCATTATGACTCAGCAACCCAATGAACAATAGATCTGAACTTTCCCGCATCCTACACCACATTCACCATTTCTGATATACATGATTGAGTCCATTGTTATAGTTACTGTGTCAATCCATCTTGTTATGTGTCTTTCCATTCTTGTCTCAGGCTGCTGTTGTTGCACTTTTTCTGAGACAGACCTGTTTGTTTTTTTGAGAGTTCATGGTATATTCAGTACACTTTTCCAACACCAACTTTCAAAGGTCTCATTGTCCTTCTTTCAAATGTGTAAGCACGTACAAAACTTGTTGCTAGGTATTGTCGAGTATGATTCATAGTGACCATAAACAAAAGGCCTGAATTATATCTTATCCTGTGCCGTGCTCCCTATTTCTGACACACTTAAAACCATTTCCACAGTCACTGTGTCAATCCCCCCTAATGTGGGCTCTTTCTTCCTTTCACTGACCCCATCACCCTTCCAAAAATGATATTGTTTTCCAAGGATTTGCCACTTCTGGCAACATATCCAAAGTGTGAGAGATGAAGTTTGTCTTTCTTGCCTTCAAGGAGCGTTCTGGACTTTTCCAAGAAATTCCTGTTCCTGCTCTTGGTTGTTGTTGTTGTTGTTAAGTGCCATAGGCAACTCATAGTGACCTTATAAATGAAAGACCTGGACATCTGTAAAACTTTCGTCCTTTCTCCAGGTTCATAGGGTTTCCAGAGGCAAACTATTACGGAAGTCGATGACACTCCTCCTTCCAAGCTTGTTTCAGTCAGGAAGCTCCACCAAACACTGTCTGCCATGGGTAATCATTCTCACATTTCACTCATCAGGGTCACAGTGTTCAGTTTCACAGCAACCACAAGTTACCTCTATACAGCAAGTGTACATATACCAGTGTTATACGACCTAGAAGAATGTTTCACCAAAAACAATTAAAGGCAGGTCTGAAGGCTGTGGCTTAGAGTCACACACCTTTGGCTCAGGAACATGACTTTCTGTCCACTAGGTCAACTGATCTCTCTCTATGATGCCGTTGTTGTTAAGTGCCATTGAGTCGTAGAAAAGTGATAGAGACCCTATGAAAGAAAGACCCGGACACCTGTAAAACTTTAGTTCTTTCTCCAGGTTCATAAGCTTTCCAAAGGCAAGTTATTACGGAAGTAGATAACCACTCCTGCATCCAAGCTTGTTTTAATCAGGTAGCTCCACTCTTGGTAGTCCATGAGATATTCAGTACTTTTCTCCAACACCACAACTCAAAGGCATCAATTTCCTTTTGTCATGCTTATTAGACATCCAGCTGTCAGATGCATAGTAAATAATTGAAAACGTCATGGCTTGAATCAGGCTCATCTTGGCCTTCATACTGACGTTACTGCTCTTAGTTTGCCCTAAAGTCTTCAAAGAATATGGAAGATAACATTTTATGCTTTGGCTAAAGTATAGTAGAATTATGCTTATAGAATAATATAACCTTAGTTACTATTCTATGTGATTTATAAATTTGAGATTTGTTCCCATTGTTAAAATTTTTTAAAAAAATAGTTTAATTACTATGAGCTTTTGTATTTCTTCTGTAACTATGCATCAGGTTTCCCATTATAAACATACTTTAAAAAAAATAGTGACTATTTTGGAGAAGCACTACTTAGAAAATGTAGTTTGCGATTTTTTACTACAATTTTCTCCAAACAAACATTGCACCCTCTACTAAAAATGTCCTTGCTAACAGTGCACATTAAATGTTAATGCTGACCTTATTTGAAGGTCTTTTAGATTTCTGATCTAGACTTTCCAGATGCAATTAAAGTTTTCTTAGTACCCAGATTTAATTAACATTTTACTTGAATGCCTGGGTGTTTAGAAGTATGCTACTAAATCTGTATAAATATATTTTTTTAGAGTTTAAAGAAAAATTGAAGCTAGGAATATGAAACACATTTCTAAGTTGTTTTTGTGAAATAGTCTTTTGAAAGAACATAAATTTAGTTTATGTCTATTGTATCTGTAGAATGGTGGTGGTGTTTCTTGGTGCCATCAAACTGATTCTGACTCATAGCAACCTTACATACAACACAAAGAAACATGTCCCAGTCCTGCTTGATGCTGAAAATAGTTGCAACGTTTGAGTTCATTCTTGCATCCTGTGTAAATCCATCTCATTGAAGATATTCTTACTTTTAATCGACTTTCTGCTTTGCTATTTACATATCCTTCTCAATAGTCAGGCCTTTCCTGACAACAGACTGAAAGTATATGAAACTAAGTCTATCTTAGCTTCTAATGAGTTTCTGATAATGCTTTGTCCAAGACGAATTTGTTAGTTCTTCTGATAGTCTGTTACTGTTAAAATTCTGTCTTACTTTGTGAAAACCGTAATTTGAACGAATCAATTTGGTCTTCCTTATTAATGGTATAACTTCACATATATATGAAAAAAAGTCCTCATCGTAGCATCTTTATTTTTTCACATTGTAAAGGAGTCTTTTTAAATTGTTATCAATAAAATATCTAATTTAATGTCTTTACTGCTGGTTCCATGCTGTGTTGGCTGTGGAATCGAGTAAAATGAAATACTTGACAACATCAGGTTTGTCTCTGTTTATCATTATGTTTCTTATTTTTTCAGTGGGGAGAATTTTTTTCTCTCTAGCAAGAAAAGAAGTGGGTCAAGACACACATGCCAAGGGCAGGGAATAACACTGAATCTCTTGGTTGCATCTATAATTGGGAAATGGCTTTCATCTTCTCCTTTCTGTAAAAGGATTTTCTGTCAGATACTGCTCTAAATCTGAACATTCAAATTAAGGCAGACTAAGAAGAAAGATTGTCCATCCACTTCTGAAATAATAGGCTTGGTAAACCCTATGTACAATAGAGCACATATGGCAACTGAGGCTGGGCCATCAAATATGGAAACACAAATGAAGAGGAACAATTGTAAGCAGACACTAGTGATTAGAACATGGAATGTGAGAAGCACGAATGTAGCAAAACTGGACATTGTTAAGAAAGAAATGGAACACATAAATATTGACATACTAGGTATTGGCCAAGTGACCAGTCTTTAGAGAGGGACATCATGCTTGGAAGGGTAGAGGGACAGTAAAAGAGAGGAAGACCCTTGATGAGATGAATTGATTCAGTGACTGGGGAAATGAGGGTAGGAGTATCAGAGACAATAAGGTTGGCTAAGGAAAGAGCAGGGTTCAGAGCTGTTATACATAGGGTTGCTATGAGTAGCAAGTGACTCCATGGCACATGTAGGAATGTAAACCAGTTAGAAATCTATAGTAGTTTTTTTGGTTTTTTGTTTGTTTGTGGTGTTTTTTTTTCTGGTCCTTCGAGTCGTACTTATTTCAGCAAGTAAAGATGTATCATCTACATATCTCAGGTTGCTAATTGTTGTTGTTGTTATGTGCCGTCAAGTCGTTTCCGACTCATAGCGACCCTATGCACAACAGCACTAAACCCTGCTCTATCCTGAGCCAACCGCACCGCCTCTGACACACCCATCCCGATTACCCCAGTCACAGAATCAATCCATCTCATAGAGGGTCTTCCCCTCCTGCGTTGTCCCTCCACCCTCCCAAGCATGATGTCCCTTTCCAAGGACCCGTCCCTCCT
>NW_006399801.1:18443609-18473999 GCF_000299155.1 Elephantulus edwardii
TCAGCTTCAGCTTGAACTTGCATATGAGTAGTTGGTGGTCTGTTCCACAATCAGCTCCCGGCCTAGTTTTCACAGCTGATATTGAGCTTCTCCAGTGGTTTTTTCCACAGATGTAATTGAGCTGATTCCTATGCATACCATTCGGTGAAATCCATGTATAATCTACGTTTATGTCTCTTAAAAAAGTGTTTGCAATGAATAAGTCATTGATTGTGCAAAATTCAATCATTCTATCTCCAGCTTCATTTCTCGCACCAAGTCCATGTTTTCCAACTACTGATTGTTCTTCCCTGTCCCCAACTTTTGCGTTCCAGTCTCCCACTATTATCAATGCATCTTAATTGCATGTTCAATCTATCTCTGCCTGTAAGAGTTGGTAGAAATCATCTATTTCTTCTTCTTTGGCTCTGGTTGTTGGTGCATATATCTGGATGATAGTAGTGTTCACTGGATTTCCTTGTAAGCGTATGGATATAATCCTATCACTCACTATGTTGTACTTCAAGATGGACCTAGAAATTTCTTTTTTGACTATGAAAACATCTGCACTTTTCCTCACCTTTCCGTCTCCAGAATATTATATCATATGATCATCTGACTCGAAATGCCCCATGCCAGTCCATCTCATCTCTCCAATGCCTAGTATGTCAATATTTATGCATTCTATTTCTTTCTTAACAATTTCTATTTTTCCTACATTCATGGTTCTCACATTCCATGTTCCAATTACTAGTGTCTGCTTACAATTGTTCCTCTTCCTTTGTATTTCCATGCTTGACAATTCTACCTAGGTTGCCCTTTCTCTTCGTCTACGTGTGTTGTCTTGTACATAGGGTTTTCAGAGGCCTGCGATTTCAGAAGTGGATGGCCAGTCCTTCTTCCTAGTCTGTCTTAATCTGAATATTTAGGCTTAGAGGAGTATCTGACAGGCAGCAATTTGTGGAGCAGTGAAAGATAAATCCCTCATTTTGGAGTTGACCATTAGTTACAGTGTAGTCCCTGCCCTTAGCCCAGTGCCTTGACCCACTTATTTCCCAGCTCCACCCTCCAGCAAGAT
Organism: Elephantulus edwardii; assembly: GCF_000299155.1. Classification (NCBI taxonomy): domain Eukaryota; kingdom Metazoa; phylum Chordata; class Mammalia; order Macroscelidea; family Macroscelididae; genus Elephantulus; species Elephantulus edwardii. The sequence continues at coordinate 18,444,667 of NW_006399801.1, forward strand.
ACTACTTCACTTCTACCAAATGCCTTCAGAATTAATGTCCCATTGTCCGACCCATGACTTTACAGCTTGTAAGAGAGATTTTTTTTTTCCTGTGTCCAGTGTCTCTTAAGTTTACTTGAAAAACTGCATACTTAATATTAATTATACGTCACCTAAATCTCAACAATAGAACGAACAGACAACGTTCTGGTATATGCAGAAACAGTGGTGAGAATTTTTGTCCTCTTGATGTTGAACTTCAATCCATATTGAAGACTGAAGTCTTTGACCTTCTGTAGCAAGAGCTCTTCAGGTCATCCTTATTTTTGGTAAGCAAAGTTGTGTCATCTACAAAAAGCACATTGTTGATGAGTCTTCTTCCAATCTGGATGCCACATTCCTACTCGCCACTGATCTATTTCACATAGAGATTGAAAATGTTTGGAAATTGGATGCATCCTGACTCACTCCTTCCTGATTTTGAACCAGGCAGTATTTCCTTGTTCTGTTCTAAGGACTGCTTCTTGGTTCAAGTATAGATTTCAATTGAGCATAATTAACTGTTCTGGAATTCCCATCTTTCTCAATATTAGCCACAATTTGTTGTGATTTACACAGTCCAATGTTTTTAGAGTCAATGAAACACAGATAGACATTCCTTGGGTACTCTCTGCTTTCAACCAAGATCCACTTGAAATTGGCTATGATGTCATTAATACCATAGCTTCTTCTAAACCCAGTTCATATTTCTGGTCATTGTCTGTTCATGTGTAACAGTCTTTTTTATTTTTATTTTGGTAATGTTTAACAGCATTGTATTTACATGTGACATTAATGCTATTGCTCAATAATTTCCACACTCTGTTGAATTACCTTTAAAAAAAATGAACATAAATATAGATGTCTTCCAGTCATTTGACCAGGTAATTATTCTCCAGTTTCTTGACACAGCCTGGTGGACACATCTAGGGCAGTATCTGTTGACATATGTCAATTGGTATGCCATCAACTCCTGGAGCCTTGTTATTTGCCAATTCTTTCAGAGCAACTTGAACTTCCTCTTTTACCACCACAGGCTCTTGATCATGTTATTTCATAAAGTTCTTCTGTGTCAGTCAATTCTTTTTGGTACAGTGGCTCTGTGTACTCCTTCTATCTTTTTTTAATGCTTTCTGGATTATCAATATTCTGTTCATAGAATCTTTAAGTATTGTCCCTCAGGTCTTCAATTTATTCTTCAATTCATTCAGTTTGATAAATGCCAAGAAAGGTTGTCACTTTTGATTTTCTGACCCAAGCTCTTTGCACATTTTACTATTATACTTTGCATTGTCTTTTTTAGCTTCTATTTTAAATCTTTTCTTTAGCTTCCTAACCTCCTGATTTCTTCCTTTTGCTTTGGCTTCTTGGCTTTCTAGTACCATATTCAGTGTGTCTTCTGACATCCATCTTGGTCTTTTCTTCCTCCTTTGTCTTTGTAATGAATGATTTTTTTTGTATTCTTAATGGATAATATTTTTTTCTATCTTCTCACAGATGCTCTGGTCTTTTTCCATGAGTGTTAAAGTTCTCAAACTTGTTCCTGAGATAGTTTTCAAATACAGATGGGGTAGACTCAGATCAAATTTTTATTACTGTGGTGTTTGATGGTATCTCATGGACTGACAAAAGAACAAACAAATACATTTTAAAGAAAATGAAACCAGGGTGTTCGTGAAAGTAATAAGTTGTGAAACATCATTTAACATACTTTGAGGATGTTTTCATGGAGTCCTTAGCGATCATGCTTGGAAAAAAGAAAAGGTCATGGAAAGAGAGGAAAACTCACAATGAGATGCATGGACAGAACAAATGCACCAATGGAATTGAACATAGTGGAGAGTGTGAGAATGGTGCAAGATACGGCAAGTTTATTCTGTTGTTTATAAAGTTACTATAAGTTGTAGTTTACTGAAGGGCACTTAATAGCTACACAAACAGAAATCAAGTTAATGACAACAGATTTGGGTTTTTTTGGGTTACTTTGATTAAGTAATTCTTTCTCTATTATATTTTAAGTGCATTTCAATCTACCAGACTCACCTTATGCATTTCAATCTACCAGACTCACCTTATGGTACTATAAGAGACAATGTCCTAATGTTATTCATAAGCTTTATAGGTCATCTTTTTTTTCAGATGAAGATTGCAACGTCTGTCTCCCTAATTTGTCTTGATCTGAAATCTCCATTGAAACAACACCTACAATTTATGACCTCACTGGTGCTTGATCACACAGCATCACAACAAAATGTAAGTCACCACGATTGTTGTTGTTAAATGATATCAAGTCTACTATAATTAAAGGTGACTCTATGACAACAGCTCTGAAACTTTTCCTATCCTGACACAACCTCACTGTCTATGAGACACCTGTTCCCAATCACTGTGTCAATCCGTCTCATCCGCAGTCTACCTCTCCTGCACTGACCCACTACCTTTCCAGTAAGATGTTCTTCTCCAAGAACTGGATCAGGCAGAGCTTTGTCTCTAGACTGACTCAATTGCTCTTTAGTACTCTGGAAAGATCTTTGGGAGCAAACACTTCCAAAGCATTTTTTCTTTGGATTTCCTGACTACTGGAGACAAGGGTGTTAAGTGTGGATCCAAACAAGATGAAATTATTAACAACCTCAATTATTTCTCCATCTATCATTATGATGCTTGTTGGCCTGGTGGTGACGATATTTGTTTACTTGATGTTTAGATGCAATCCGTATTGGTTGCAGTCCTTATTTGTAGTCCTTGACCTTTTGCAAGAAACACATCGGGACTTCCTTGGTGTCAGCAAGCAATGCTGGGTCATCTGCATAATGCAGGCTGTTGATGTTGATGCAGGCTGTCTTCTAGTTTTGATGTCACATTACTTTTATAATTTTCAACCTTCTAAATGATTTGTTCAGCATTTTATTGAAAAGGTAAATGAGTTGTGTCTAACATACAATATATAAGAACATTTTACCATATGAAAGCATGTAGAAACAAAAATCACTTGAAAAATATAATACTATTAATTGCACCTCTGAAAAGCCTATCAATAGTTAGGAATTGTATACTTTAGAATTAAGAGTTAATGTTGAAGGACAAAATGATAGGAGAAATCATTTACAGAGGGGGAGAGAGAGAGAGAGAGAGAGAAATTGTGAGATGTCATTGAGTCAAGTAAGACTCATTTCAACCTATGAACAACAGATCTGAACCCTGTTCTATCCTGTGCCAACTTCGCACTCTCTGACACACTCAGAAACATCACCACTGTCACTGTGTCAGTCTACCTGGTTGAGGGTCTTCCTCTCCTTCACTGTTTCCTTACCCTTCCAAGCATGATGTTCCTCTCCAAGAACTAGACTGTCTTAGCAACATTCTCAAAGCAAGGGAAATAAAACTTTACCATCCGTACCCCCCAAAGAACACTTTGGCTGCAACTTTTCCAAGACATATTTATTTGGTTAAAAGTCCATGAGATATTCCATACTCTTCTCCAAGACCACAACTCATAGGCATCCAGTTTTTTTCTGCCCTCCTTATTCATTGTCCAGCTCTCAACAGTATAGCAAGTGATTGAAAAGACTGTGTCCTGAATCAGATACACCTTACTTCTAATGTTAGAGTTGTTGTTCCTCAATAGTTTGGAGAGGTCCCTGACCGTAGACTTTCCTAGTGCAATACATCTTTTAGGGAAGAGCTTGTTTGACATTTCTTAAGTGTAAAGAATTGAAAAACAAATTTGAGTCTCTAGTTGCAAAAATTAGAGATCTATGATTAAAATACTAATTGATACCGGACACATCAAAAAGAAGATAGGGGGAATATATAGAATCACTCTACCAAAAAGAACTGGCAGGCATATATATATATATAAAGAGAGAGAGAACTATCATATGATCAAGAAGATATTGAGACTGTTAATAGCTCCAGTTTGCTTTGCTCCACAATCAACACTTTTGGTAACAGCAACCAGTTAATCAAAAGATGAATTGATTTCAGAAAATCTGCTATCAGGGACCTCTTCAGAGTACTGAAAATCATGATGCCATTGTGGAGACTAAGGTGTACCTGATCCAGGAAAGTCTTCTCTATTACTTGCTATGCACCAGAAAGCTGGGCAATATGTAGTGATGATAGAAGGAGAATTGACATCTTTGAGCTGTGGTGCTCGAAAAGAGTATTGAATATACCTAGGACATGCTAGGAGAACAAACAGATTTGTCCTAGAGAGAGTGAAATTGGGATGCTCCCTGGAGACAAGGATACTGAAGCTTCATCTGACACACTTTGGGTATGTTGGAAGAAGGGACCAGTCCTTGGAGAGGGACATCATGCTTAGGATGGTGGAAGGATAGTACAAGAGAGGAAGACTCTGGATGAGATGGTTTGACTCAGTGACTGGGTAATGGGGGTAGGTGTGTCAGAGACAATAAGGTTGTCACAGAATAAAACAGGGTTCAGAGCTGTTGAAAACTATTAGATGGCACATAACAACAAGAACAACATTATCAATAGTTAATTAATAAATGAGTTCAAGCTGCAGTGTAGGTATTGGCAAAAAATAAGAGCCCAGGAATCTATGGGATACCAACTAACACACTCAAAATTACAGGCAAAGGCCTGATCATGCTCATCAGTCTATGCCAGTAAATTTGGAGGACAGCTTACTTGTTCACTATCTAAGAGATCTGTATTTGTTACCATTCCCAAGAAAGGATATCCAATAGAGGGTTGAAATAATTAACAATATCCTTAATACTATATGCAAGCTAAATACTGCTGCTGATGATTATAAATGGCTGTAACAGTACATAGAACATTGTCAGAAGTTTAAGCTGGATTTAGAAGAGGCCATGACACTAGGGATATCATTGCTAATGTCAGATGGATCTTAGCTAAAAGCAAAGTATACCAGAAGAAGATCTATTTGTGTTTTATTGACTACACAAAGGTATTTGATGGTGTGGATCCTAATAATTTAAATCTTCTTTAAGAAGAATGGGTATCTCAGAACACTTAATTGTACTTACGTAAAACCTTTATTTAGACCAAGAAGCTATTGTGTACATAGACCAAAGGAACACTACATTTTAAAATTAGAATTGTGTAAAATATTAAAATATTAAATATTAAAGTGTTAAAATAGAATATGTGTCAGGGTTGTATCCTTTATCCATATCCATTCAATCTGTATGATGATATAATTATTTGAGAACCAGAACTCTGTGAAACAGAACATCAAGATTAGAGGAAGACTAATCAATAACTTTTGGTATGCAGATGCTATAACTTTTTTTATAAGTAGAGAGGACTTAAAATGCTTGCTGTAGAAGATCAAGGACTATGGCCTTCAAAATATGGATTGCATCCCAATGTCAAGAAAATAAAATTTCTCACCACAGGGATGGTAGGCAACATGATGCTTAATGGAGAAAAGTTTGAAACTGTCTACAACTTCACCTTACTTGGACCCACAACCAACACACTTGGTACCAGCAATTAAGGATGGATAGAGAAATAGAGATAAAGATATAGAGATATAGATATAACAATTTTCCTCAGACATTTTAGGGACTATGCTAATCAAGGCAATGGTTATCTTGTGGTATATTCTTGTTTACCATTGTAAATGCTGTGATTTCATTCCTGTCCAGTTCTCCTCTAGCACTGATACTGCCCACCAGTGAATGGAGGATTATGTGTTACTGTGATGATTAATATGATTTAGTGGAGCTTTACTACAAGAAAGAAAAATGGACACATCTACTTTAAAAAATCATCCAATGGGAATATCAATCTATGGATCACAATTATTCGATCATATTTTGACTTAGACTTCCATGAGTGAGGGGACAACTCAACAATATATAACAAGAGCAATAGGTTGAACCTATCTATATGTCTTAGTTTAAGCTATAATCTTGAAGTGTGGATTTTAAATATTGTTATGTATCCAGTTATTTGTTTATTTATTCAAACTCATATGTAGCTAGTTACCAAGGCTTTAAATCTTAGTGGGAGGAGGATGCTCATCTTTTTTTCCTCTGAGCTGCTGATGGATTCAAACTGTTGAAGCTTCGTGGTGTATCTGTTAGTAGTGCAATATATAAGGACAATACCATAAGAATTCTATTGACTGGCTGAAAATATCACCATGATTCTCCCAGACAGTTAGGTGAGAAATTTCCGAGACTCTTCCTTTTTCTTCCTTCATTTACACATCTAATCAATAACATTTTGTTGTTATTTCCTTAATTGTTATTTCTTAAGTTTTACCCTTATACTAATACTCAATATCATTTAGAGTATAGAGAGATTTTCCCATCTATCCATATTTGATTCCACGGACTCAAAACCTACGAATCTCTCTTCAGTTTCTTTGTTAAAAAAACTGTTTGAAATAACTACAAATATATATCAAGAAATAAAAAAGAATGTTGCTATTATAAAATAATTCCATTCTTAATGTGCTGATATGGAAAGAAAACTATGATAGTTCAGTTAAAATAAGAGATTATAGAAATTCAATAGGCATAGCTTTCTAACAAATAAGTCAAGAATCACTAACTAAATAAATATGTGTTGTTACTTGGGTAAGCTATATTTTCTAATCATTTATTTTAGCATTTCTTTCCACCTTGATGGTCTTCTTTTAATTTCTCTGAATAATTTGCACTCATCTTCAAAATTCAACCTTAGGATTATTAACTTTACTGGAATGCCTTCCTTGAGTTTGTTAGAAATTATATAACATCATAAAGGCGTAACTTCATAAAAACCCCCTCTAGATACTCTGTTGACCTTTGAAATCTTAATAATTTTTCTTGATAGCACTTATAACCAACATTATATATTTACTCATGAACTCATAAATGATATGTCTTCTTCCATATATTTAGAGACACATCTATTTTATTTATTGATGAATTGCCTACAACAATGCCTACACCAACCAAATAGGTTGGTGACAAGCTGAGGATATCTCATAAATATTTGAATAAATCTACATTATCACCAACCTATTGAATATCTATTTACTCTAAAGGTTTTCTGTTAAATTATTTTTATGTTATAATTTGTTAATGAATTTTTATTTTCATTTTACTATCAGATTTCTTCTTTTCCATAGATATTCATTTATGTTCTGAATTTTGTCTTAGCTACAGGAATGGGAAGCATAATTATTAATCAGCTTTAAATATTTTTACTACTCTTGAGTCTGCTCCCAATTCAAAGATATCCCAAACACCGTGCACAAGGAAAGAAACATTATTCAGTTATGCACCTTTCCCACAATCACCATTTGCAATTCACATCATTGTGATGCATTAGATATTCACGAGCTTATTTCCGGAAGTAAATCTCCATGCTTACTTTTTGTTTAGATGTGTCTTGGTTTCAAAGGTCCATTGAAACTTGGATGTGGAAAATTTCATGTAACTATTATGATAAACAGACTGGGAATCCAATCCTAGTTGGTGATATAAAAAATGCAAATTGTACCATATAACCAATACTGCATCTAACATGAAAATCACTAATAATAACACCTTCTATTTATTGAGCACTTACTTTGTCTGGAGTACATTATCACTCCAAGTTCAGAACTTATCAAGTAGGGAAATAATAGGTAATAAAATTAAAGTTGAGAAGTCCTTAAAAGAGAGTATTTAATCATGTTTTGAGTTGTAATGCAAAAACTCAGCTCTTCATGTTTAAAAATTAAAAAGGGATTTGGCAGTATTAAGTACCTGAGCAAATGAACGTTAAGGACATTTCTCTAATGAATATCTTATGTTGAGGATACATTATTACAACCACATTTTCTACTTTAATTTTACAATTTCTAGTCAAAAATCTTCTCTAGCAATCATCAAGATAAATAGATATTAATATTTCTCTTTCACCTCCAGAGTCATAAAGTAGTTCACACTATTTTTTCTCAATTATCTCAGAGAAAGGGGTTTCTTTTATCCTTTGACACATGAGTGCATCCACTTTTCCCAATCTTCAACCTTCTTGTGTAGGTTGTCTTTATTCTTAATTCTCTGTTCTGTTATTTTTTTCTCTCCTGGTACAACTATCCTCAGTTCTATTATTTCTGTATGTTTTCTTGTCATCATAACCATCCTTATTATATAATGTAATGTAATTATATAATTATATAATGTAATGTGAGCTTAACTTTCTTCACTCCTTCTTCAGGAAAGTCTGGATTTATTTATGTTTAATGCAACTATATTTAAATTCATTACCTAGACCAAAAGTAAATAGTTTGATTTTTTCATTTCACTTAGAGCTATTTGGTTGGATTGTTTTGTTTTGTTTTATTGGTGTATCCTGTCTTTTTTGTTTGTTTGTTTGCTTACTAAGTTTCACTCATACCTGTTAATATTAGTTGGTTATTAAACTTAATATTCCTCCATTATAAATAATACTACTTTTATGCTGCAAGTTTATGTTAAAATAGTGATAATTGAAATAATTTGCCATGATGTCTTTAAATAATTCATATTCTTTTCTATGTCCACAGTTAGGCCACAGTATAAGAATAGTCAATTATTAGATTTATTAGCACCTTCATTTTAAATATAATTTGTTTTCCTTAAAGATATCGAGATCCAGCAGAATATTTGTTGCCTCCAGAACAATGATGTCTGTGTGAGGACTAAGATGTGTCTAATTCAGACCATGGTCTTTTCAATCTCTTAATATGTGCATTGAATAAGGATGATAGAAGAATAATTTATGCCTTTGAACTATTATGCTACGAAAGAGTAACTGAATATCTCGTGAACGGCCAAAAGAACAAACATATCTCGGAGAAAGTACAGCCAGAATGTTCCTTGGAGGTAAAGATGACAAGGCACGTTTTGAGTGTGTTACCATGTTACCTTGGAAAGGGACATCATGCTTGGAAAAACGGAAGGTCAGCAAAAGTAAGGAACACACCATGAATCATACTCAAGTTGATGGCACCTAACAACAACAACAAAACCCAATTACCTGCTAGGCTTGTCCTGACATTCTAAAGATCACACAATTTCATAAGCAAGATAGCAGCTGAAGTAAAAATTATAAACCATTACCCCTGTCTTATTCTTTTACTTCCTTCCTACTGTTGTGGTTTGGTGTTGAGTTGGAATCGACCTATAGCTGATCTACTAGCAGATTTTCAGAGGCAGTAAATCATACAAGAGCAGCTAGTGGATTCTAACTACTTGAGTTTGGGATTGCAGCTCAGCTTCTTACTATTAGGCTACCAGAACTCCCTTTTTTTCCTATAAGTAAGTAATATGAAGAATAAGAAGATATATCAGGTAATGATTCCAGGTAGCAAGATATATAAATCACTTTAAAAATATAAATTTAATAAGAGTACTAAAGGTTGTGAAAGCTGATAAACTAGTTTGAGGAACTGAGTGTAGTATAGGATTTATAAGTCAGTTGTGATAGAAATTAACATCACAACTTGCCTTAGACACCACTTTTGCTGTTTTTACCATCATTGGTCTCATTGTTATGCACTGTTGAATTGAGTATGATTCATGGTGACTCTATGCACAACAGACTTGATTCCTGCCCTATCCTGAGCCTTCTCCACCATCTCTGATACACATGAGATCATTGCTGAAGTCAGTAAGTCAATCTACCACACTGGGAGGTTTTCTCTTTTGCTGAAGCTCCAGGTTTCCAAAGATGATACTTCTATCCAAGAAATAGCCTTTCATAGCAATATGTTCAAAGCATGAAAGACAAAGCTTTACCATTGCTGACTAAAAGGAGCTCTCTGATTACACTTTCTCCAAGACATATTTGTTTGTTCTTTTGATAGTCCATGGATATTCAGTACTGTTCTTCAACACCACCACTAAAAGCATCAGTTCTTCTTCTCCATATTGATTGTCCAGCTCTCAGATGCATAGCCAGCAACGGAAAAGACCATGGCCAGAAGCAAGTGCAACATAGTCTTCAAACTGATAATATTGCTCGTTAGTATTTTGGAAAAATCCCTGACATCTGACTTTCCCTTAGACACCACAATTATTGTTGCTGACATTCCTAGATATTGTTGGATTCTATCTCTTCTGCATTTGGATATCACATAATGAAATCCAATTGGTTGATTAATTGGTTGATGTCTTTGGACATCTCTAAATATCTTACTTAATATCTCTATGTTATTTGTAAAATGAGGGTAATAATAATATCTATCTCAGAATTATTGCTTTAAATTCATATATATTATTATATTTATCATATATTATATAATATATATTATAGATATTTTCTTTATATTATATATAAATAATTGTTGTTGTATACTATTGTGTCTGAACTGACCCATGGTTGACCCTCCAGTGGATTTTTAGAGGTAGTTAATTGCACAGGAATAGATTGCCTCTTGCCACTAAGCCACCAGATTATACCTATCTATCTATATCTCTCTATCTCTATCTCTATCTCTATCTCTATCTCTATCTCTATCTATATCTATATCTATATCTCTATCTATCTATATCTCTATCTATCTATCTACCTATCCTATTTCTATCATCTATATCATCTGTATATTATCTATATCTATCATCTAAAAAATGAATATTTACAAAATTCCTGGCACAAAATAAGCATTAATAAACACTACTCTTACTCATATTACTAGTAAGTAAAGAGATGCTCTGTTCTGTTGAAGTGGTTAAACTTTTAATAGAGTTTGCTTTCGAATGATGGTGAGCAGAGCATGATTTGACATAAAATATCTTCTTTAACAGAATGTCATGAGCGGTCATATGTAATTAGTGAACCAAAATAATCTTTCGAGATGCACTTGGGATTGTTGTTACTTTATATCTTGGAGTAAGTTTATGAGAATCATAAGTAAGGTCAGATAAAAGCCAAGGCTTTGAGGATTGAAAAATTACCTCTAATAGGCGCAAAGTTGATTAAAGGAATGCACAGTTAAAACACCTTACTATTAAGGAGGCCCTTCATTAATAGCACAAGGGAATATTAAATAGTTTGTGACTCAGATACTATTTGATCTATATAAAGGCTATGTTTTTACCAACTCCTCTTTTGAGTCACTAAGAAGATAGTGACATTTAAACTCAAATCATTTTGGCTTTTATTAACCAACTGAATCCATTCCTCTAATGGAGAGGAAGCCGCATTACTGACAATTTTTGCTTCCACAGAAGCTTTGGGATGATGAAAATGCCCTCAATGGCTTAAATCACTATGCTCATTCAGGCTGCTTAGCTGGAGGTTCTATAAGAGAAATTTTAAAATAATATTATTATAGTCTCTAAGCAGTCGTGGAAGATATATGTTCTTGGTCACCAAATAAACATTCATTAAAAGAAGATTCTCTTCACTGAGTTAGTCCCATGTTTTCCAAGCCACAGAGACCTATTTTTAAATTTTGTAAATCAGTATCTTCTAAACAGGGAACTATTTCTCAATCATTTTGGTAAGAAGACTTAGCTGTTGTGGAATAAACCTCAATTTTGATACTTTAAAATTGTTTTACAATTTTTATGCTGCTTTGCTTTCTTATTAGAACTATCAAGTGGAAGAATGTTTCTAAGAGCATAAAGAAATTATTTCATGAGCTATTTTAATGCTTAATCTGAGGTAGAGTTCAGTTGTTAAATTTTTTTTCCTGGTGAAGAAGAGCTATGTTATTTTTAACTAAGGCTTTTGATTGTTTTGGGCTGTTTGTGTTTGTGTATTGGCTGTGGTACTAGGGATATTATAGTTAATGTCAGAAGACTCTCAGCTGAAAGCAGAGAATACTAGAGGAATGTCTATCTGTCTTTCATTGACTTTGCAAAAGCAATTAACTGTGTACATCACAACAAACTGGCTGACTGAGAAGAATGGGAATCAAAACACTTGATTGTGCTTATACAAAACCTATACTTGGACCAGGAGGCAGTAGTCAGAACAGAGCAAGAAAACACCACATGGTTCAAAATTGGGAAGGGAGTGCACCAAGGATGTGTCCTATCTCCATAACTTTTCAATCTATATGTGGAACAAATTATCCAGAGGCTAGGCTCTATGAGGAGAAATGTGGCATAAAGACTGGAGGTAGACTCATCATGAATCTGTGTTATGCATATGACACAACCCTGCTTGCTGAAACTGAGGACAACCTGAAGTACTTGCTGCAGAAGGTCAAGGACTGCAAAAGGATTCTCATCACTGGGCCCATTGGCAGCCTAATGAAAGATGGTGTTGATATTGAGATTGTTAACTGCTTCAGTTTTCTAGGCTCTACAAGCAACACTCTTGGTACCAGCAGCCAGGAAATTAAATGACTAATTCCACTGGGAAAGCCTGCCGTCTGAGACCTTTTCAAAGCACTTAAGAGCAAAGATGTCATTCTGGAGACTAAAGTACGCCTGATACAGGCCATGGCCTTTGCAATTATTTGCTAAGCATCAGAAAACTGGACAATAACTAGGGACGAGAGAAGGCGAAATGATACCTTTGAGCTGTGGTGCTGGAGAAAAGTATTGACTATACCATGGACTGCAAGGAGAACAAGTTCATGCTGGAGAGGGTGAAACCAGGCTGTTCCTTGGAGGCAAGGATTCTAAAGCTTCGTCTGATATACTTACGACATGTTGCTGCAAGGCAGGATCAGTCCTTGGAGAGGGACGTCATGCTTGGCAGGGTAGAGGAGCAGTGCAAGAGAGGAAGACCTTTGGTAAGATGGATTGATTCAGTGAATAGGGTAACGGGAGTAGATGTTTCAGAGACAATAAGATTGGCACAGGATAGAGCAGGATTTAGGGCTATTGTACATAGGGTTGCTATGAGTTGCAGGAACTTGATGGCACATAACAACAACAATATGACAGTATTTATTTATTTATCTGGAGAAGTGTTTTGAACATAACATCGACTTCCAAAAGAACAAACAGGTCTGTCCGGGAGGGAGTGATAGAAGGTTAATTTTTGGATTTTGAAACTCCGTGTTCCTAGCTAAGGCTAGTCTTTGGAGAAGGACATCATGCTTGGAAATGCGGAGGGTCAGCTCAGGATAGGAAGATCCTGAATGAGATGGATTGACATAGTGACTGTGGTAATGGGATCAGATATGTTAGGTACAATGAGGTTGGCTCAAAATGAGGCAGGGTTCAAAGCTAATGTTCTAGAGTTAATAGACTCATAGTTGATGCAATAGCACATAACAACAACTTGATATTTAAAATATAATTGTTCAATACAGTGATAGTAATACCATTCATGATGCCATTCAGCTATAACCCTATTCGTTTCAAAATTATACCAGTACTCTATAGAGAATATTTCAGACTTATTTGAAAGAGGTATCATAATAATTTTAAAACAAACTAATACTTTTGAGGAACCTACTAATAGAGAATTATTTCTATATATTTATCAAACATAACAATTAAAAGAATTGTAGTACTTTGTATTCTGGAACTTTAAATTTTAGTATCTGAGGGTGTGGTGATAGCCTAACAGTTGACTTTTTTTAGCCATTAAGTTAGCCATCTCTGGTTTCCAGCTACCTTAACTGTAGAACCATGGTCTTGCAAATCAGCATGGTTTTGCAAATAATTAACAGCTGTGGAACTAGAATAGGAGAAAGAGTGCTTCCTACACTGGGCAACAAGACTTGAGGCAAGCAACACTTGAGGTGAGTTAAGACTTGTAGCCCAAGACTTGAGGAAAACTGGAGCAAGACCTTGGTGCCAAGACCCTGGTTATGATGGAGACACTGTGGTATTGTTCTGGAGAAACTGTGGCAAGATGTTTGTGCTGGCTCCTGTTAAAGGTTTGCTATTCTTGCCTTTGATGACTGAAGGAAAATCTGCTTGCTCAACTGAAAACGCAGGCTGGACTGATTGAGAAGCTGGGCCTCAGAACTCTTGGGCTAAAACCTGGACCTGTATAGTGAGATAGTCTTTGCCTCTCTCACTCTCTAACTTATTTACCTAATAAATCCCATCCTCTGTACCACAACTGTGAGTCTGTGAGTCAATAACAAACAAACCTATTGCTGTTGGTGTGGCTCTATTAGCTTTCTGCTCTGGAGCAGTGCTGTTTTTCCTTCCTCTGGCCCTTTCAGAAAGACGTACATGACCTTTAACTCATTGTACTATTTTCTTCTCATTGTTATTGTTGTTGTTATGTGCCTTTTGAGTAATTTGCAACTCATAGCAACCCTAGGTACAACAGCCCTAATCTCTGCTCTGTCCTGGGCCAATCGCACTGTCTCCAGTACAACCATCCCGATGACCCCAGTCACTGAATCAACTGACCTCATAGAGGGTCTTCCCCTCCTGCACCGTCCCTCCATTCTCCCAAGCATGATGTCTTTCTCCAAGGACCAGTCCCTTCTTACAATATGTCCAAAGTATGTCAGACGAAGCCTCAGAATCCTTGCCTCCAAGGAGCATCCAGGTTTAACGCTCTCTAGGATGAATCTGTTTGTTTTCCTAGCAGTCCATGGTACTCTCAATACTCTTCTCCAGTATCACAGCTCAAAGGCATCAATTATTCTTCTATCTTTGCTAGTCAGTGTCCAACTCTCTGATGCATAACAACTGTTTGCAAAGACCATGACCTGTATCAGTTGCACCTTAGTCTCCAGAGAGACACCATTGCTCTTCAGTACTTTGGAGAGGTCCCTAACAGCAGACTTTCCCATTGTAATACGTCTTTTAATTTCCTGGCTGCTGGTGCCAAGAATGTTTCCTGTGGAGCCAAGCAAACTAAAGCTGTGAATAATCTCAGTCTCTTCATCATCCATCCTGATGCTCCCAAGTTGGTCCAGTGGTGAGAATCTTTGTCTTCTTGATATTGAGCCTCAATCCATATTGAAGACTGCAGTCCGTCACCCTCTGCAGCAAGTACTTCAGGTCCTCCTCAGTTTCAGCAAGCAGGGTTGTGCCTTCTGCATAACACAGATTGTTGATAGATCTTCCACCAATACTGAAGTCACATTTTTCCTCATAGAGCCCAGCCTTCTGGATAATCTGTTCTGGATACAGGTTCTCCTTAGGCAGTGTATTACTGTATGCATACATTAATATAAAACTCAGAAACTAAATGTTGTTGAGTTCCTTATGATTCATAGCAACCCTCCATGAGTTTCCAATGCTATAAATTATAGTAGAAAGTTATTGTTCATCTTTTTTATGTGGAGCAGCTGTTTAATTTGAGCTGGATACAGAGTCTTTATTTTGTTTAGCATTAGTCACAGCCTTTGATAGTGATAACCTTTGGCTACCAGTGATAGATTCTACAGATTATTCCTTCAGAGCTTGCTCACTTTCTTTCTATGGATGGATGGATGGATGGATGGATGGATGGATAGACAGTTGACAGTGCAGTTAGTTTGATAACAGAAAAATATTTATAGGAAAGAATAACCTAATCTCAAAAATTATTTACTAAAATATTATATAAAATATATAGCATAAGGTCTCTTTTTTATTCTACAGATTTTCCACTTTAGAAAATAATTTTTATCTACAGCTTGTTGAATTTGGTGGTGGTTCTTTTGTAGGGATTTTTACACATTTACTCAACTTGAATGTTCAGTTTAGATATTTTACAGTAATATGTGAGCCATTGTTTTTATCTTTGTATTTTCACCTGAAGTGGTACAGTACTTTTCTGTCATTTCACTGTATTGAGGTAACTTCGGATTGCTGTGATATTGAGCATTGTGCCATTGGTCTGTCAAGTGCCATAATGGTTACATATGGTTGACAATATCTGGCTAGTTAACAGATTAAGACAGTATTGGAAGCAGGAGTGGTATCTACTTCCTAAACATGCCTGTGGAAAACTCTATGAACTTAAAGAAAGAACAATAGTTATAGAACAAGGTTAAAGTCTTCTGTTTATGGAGTCAGTACTAGATGGCACTTAACAACAACAACAATATATATTGTCAAGTCCTTGTCTTCCATTTTGGACTTCCATTGGCTCGACCCTGTATAATGTTGCTCTTGTTTTTGTTGAAGATCTGTGTAGATTGTTTCATTGGTTAAGCCTCTAGTTTAGAATCTACAAGGCCTCTAAGAATCTATTTACATTTAAGGCCAAGAATTTGTCTCCTTTTTTGGAAACTGGGTGAAGAAACTTTACTCTGTAAAATGGGCTTTTTTGTTTTGGTTGAGGGTCACTGTGGAATGTTTTTTTTTTCTTGATTTTTGTTTGTTTGGGTATGTACGTATGTATGTATGTATGTATGTATGTATGTATGTATGTATATTAAAGCCTCTTGTTTAGAGTCAACAAAACCTCCTGAAGTTCCCTTATATGTAATAAATCAGGTCTGAGGGATTATCTTTTAATCTTTTGCTACTATATTTTGGAGGAACATTCTTCTAAATCATACAATACTCTTTTGTTAATTTGCTGTGCAGAGATAATTTGGTTTTTCTGTGATACTGAACCTTTTACCACTGAGGTCTCAAATGTCATAATGGCTGCCCAGGGTAGATAGTGTTTGGTGGAGCTCCTAGTTTAAGACAAGTTGTGAAGCAGGAGTGACATCCACTTTTAAAACCAAATGTTTCTAGAAACTCTATGAATTTGGGAAAACTATAGTTATAGAAAGACCTCAGGTCTTTTGTTCATGGAGTCCCTATAAATATGCACAACTCAATAGCAATCAACAACAACATAAAAACTATACCTAAATCAAGAAGCTGTTATCTGAGTGAACAAAGGAATATACAATGGATTAAAATCAAGGAATATGTACAGTAAGACTGTATCTTTTCTTCATGTGTATTCAGTATATATTCTGAACAAATCATTAAAGAAGTTAGACTATGTGAAGAGACAGAATAGGTGGAGATTGGGAAAACCTCAGAATGCTCCCAGATGGACATTTTTGGGTAGTGAGAGTCAATGAGAATGCTTGATTAGGGAGGAATGGGGAATGATGGAACTCAAGGAGTTTGAACTTTGCATGGTTCTTAAAATTGGTTTTAATTGTTTTTGGTCAAACATTCTTACAGTGCTGGACTGTCCATTTGATGTATAGAGGTAAAATTGTGGTTGCTGTAATGCTGAACACTGTGACACTGATGTGTCAAATGTGATAATGGTTACCCATGGTGGACAGTGTTTAGTGGAGCTCCGTGATCAAAATGAGCTTGGAAGCAGGAGTGGCATCCACTTTCAAAATAGCTTGCCTCTGGAAACCCTATGAACTTGGGAAATGATGAAAGTTATACCTTCATTCACAGGGTTGCTATGAGTCATCTACAACTCAATAGAACTTAACAACAACAACAGTTTTCACCTTAAGTCTAAATATTAGTATTGAAAGAGAAATGATTTTTTAGTATCACAAAGCTTTTATGTTGATTTGGCCTTCAAAATTAATGTTTATTTCTTATTTTTAGTATTAATAAATAACTGCATCCATAGATACCTGGTTGAAATGATAAGGAGCACATAAGAGTTTTTCAAAGCTAGTTTGTATAAGGTAACTGATATAATCATCTCTTAAGTCTTAAAAAAAACTCTCTGGTTTTCTTTTACAGACACTAATATATTGCTTTGTAAACTCTTCACCAGTGAACCAAAAAGCAACATCATGATAAATAGGAAAAAAGATTAAAAGTGTCAGTGATTTCATTTTACTTGGATCCACAATTAACATCAGTGGTGTCAACGATCAGGATAGCAAGAGAAGTATTGCTATGAGCAAGTCTGCTGTCAGGGATCACTCCAAAATACTAATGACCAATTATGTCATTTTGAAGACAAAGATGTGTCTGACGCAGGCCATGATCTTTCAATTACTTTCTATCAATTTGAGAGCTAAACAATAAATAAAAGTGATAGAAGACTTGATGCCTTTGTGCCGTGGTGTTGGAGAAGGGCACTGACTATTCTATGGATTGCCGAAACACAAACAGATATGCCTTAAAAAAAAAAAAAAAAAAAGTGAAGTTGAGTGTTCTTTAGAGGCAAGGATGGAGAAGCTTCATCTCATCTATTGGCCATATTCCTAGATAAAGGTTGTGTGTGTGTGTGTGTGTGTGTGTGTGTGTGTGTGTGTGTGTGTGTAAAGGAGCATCGTGCTAAGAAAGGTAGAGTCAGAAAGGAAGAGAGAAACTCTCAATGGGATGGATTGACATAGTGAAAGCAGCCCTGAGGTCAAGTATGTAGGTAATGATGGGGATGGCACAAGACAAATCTATTGTTCATAGGGTTGTGACTAGTTGTACTTACTCAATAGCATCTAACAACAACAAAAAACAACAATATATTGTTTACTGTTAATTTAGTAATGGTCAAGTTCAAGTGTAAACTAAAGAAAATTAAAACAAATCAATAAGAACCAAACTTTAACCTTGATTCTGTCCAATCTAAATTTTAAAACCATGTCAGGAACATGTTTCAGGCCTTCAACACAAATGCATGAAGACCAGATGAGCTGTGTGAGGATATCCTGAATACCATCCATGAATAATGCAAAAAGTCATTACAAAGACAAAAATGGAAGACATGACTGAGATGGATATCAGAAGAGACACTGAATATTACACTAGAAAGCTAATGAGTCCTAGCAAAGGGATCAGAATATCAAGAGCTAAATAGAATATTTCAAAGGGCACTTTGGGAAGACAAAGAAAGTATTATAATGAAATGTTAAAAGAGCTGGAGTCAGATAATCAAAAAGTCTTAACTCACTTGGCATTTCTTAAGTTTAAGGAACTGAAGAACAAATTTAAGACTCAAGTTGAAATACTTAAAGATGCTGTGAGTAGAATATAGAACAATCAAGGAAGAATCAGAAGAAGATGGAAGAAGTACAGTTATTGTACAAAAAAAGCTGACAGACACAGAAGAATTTCATGAAACAACATATGATCAAGAGGCAATGGTGATGAAGGAGGAAGTTCAAGCTGCTTGGAATGCAAAAATTAGGATGAAGTTTGAACATCCTAGCTTTTAAGGATCCACTGTACTTTCTTCAAGAAAGATTATGGTATTTTGGGATTCCATATTATATTCAGTACTCTTCTCTAATAATCCAATTCAAAGGCATTGATTCTTTTTCTGTCATCTTTACTCATGGTGCAAGATGCATACAATACAATAAAAAATACCATAGATTTTATTATTGTTGTTGTTGTTATGTGTCAAGTCGCTTGTGACTCATAGTCACCCTATGTACAACAGCTCTAAACTCTGCTCTGTCCTGTGCCAATTTCATTGTCTCTGACACACTTATACCAATTGCCCCAGTCAATGAATCAATCCACCTCCCAGAGGGCCTTCGCCTCCTGCGCCTGCCCTGTACCCAACCGAGCATGATGTCCCTCTCCAAGGACTGCTCCCTCCTTACAACATGACCAATGTATGTCAGATGAAGTTTCAGAATCCTTACCTCCAAGGAGCAGCCCAGTTCTCTCAGCAGTCCATGGCACCCTCAGCACTCTTCTCCAACACCAAATCTCAAGAGCATCAATTCTCCTTCTATCCTCCCTGGTCATTGTCCAGATTTCTGATGCATAACAAATGTTTGCAAAGACCATGTACTGTACCAGACGCACCTTATTCTCCAGAGACACACTGTTGCTCTTCAGTACTTTAGAGAGATCCCTAACAGCTGAGTTCTCCATCGCAATATGTCTTTTAATTTCCTGGCTGCTGGTGCCAAGAGTGTTGATTGTGGAACCAAGCCGACCAAAGCTGTGAACCCAATTTCTTCACCATCGATCCTGATGCTGCCGCCAGTTGGTCCAGTGGTGAGAATCTTTGTCTTCTTGACATTCAGCCTCAATCCATATTGAAGGCTGCAGTCTCTGACCCTCAGCAGTAAGTGCTTAAGGTCCTGCTCTATTTCAGCAAGCAGGGTTGTGTCATCTGCATAACACAGATTGCTGATAGATTTTCCACCAATTCTGATGCCGCATTTCTCCTCATAGAGCCCAGCCTCCCAGATGATCTGTTCTGTATAGAGGTTGAAAAGGTATGGAGCTAGGACACATCCCCGGCGTACACCCTTCCCAGTTTTAAACCATGCAGTGTTTCCTTGCTCTGTTCTGATGACTGCCTCTTGGTTCAACTATAAGTTTTGCATTAGCATGATCAAATGTTCTGGGATTCCCATTCTTCTCAGAGTCAGCCACAGTTTGTTACGGTCCACATAGTCAAATGCCTTTGCATAATCAATGAAGCACACATAGACATTCCTCTTAGGCACATTTATTTTTTTTAATACATATCATTACATTTTAGCACTCTGAAGAGGTCATTGTTGACATATTTTCCTAATGCATGATATTTTTTTTAATTTTTGTTTTTTGATGCTGGAACCATGGGTATTGAATGTGGATCCAAGTTAAATGAAATAATCAACAACTTCAATCTTTTCTCCAACTGTCATGATGTTTCCTATTGTTCCAGGCTGTGCTAAAAAATTTGCAAGACAGCTTCTTGTTCAACAGCCTGGAAGAGATCCATAATTGTTCTCATTCAGAAAAAAGGTAATCCAACATAGTGTGGAAATTATTGATAAGTGATATTAACACTGTTGTTTTGTTTGATGTGCCATAGCGTCACTTTGCAACACATAGCAACCCTATGTACAATAGCCCTGAAACTTGCTCTATCCTGTGACCACCTTATGTTCTCTGACTCACCTACCCTCATTACCCTAGTCACTGAATCAATCCATTTCATCAAGGGTTTTCCTCTCTTGTGCTGTCCATCCACCATTCCAAGCATGATGTCCCGCTCCAAGAAATGGTTCCTCAGGCTGGGTTTAGAAGAGGTCATGGTACGAGGGATTTTGTTTTTGTTATTATTATTGTTGTTACAGGCCATCGAGTCACTTGAGACTCATAGTGACCTTATGCACAATGGCCCTAAACCCTGCTCTGTCCTGTGCCAATCTCACTGTGTCCAACACACTCACCCTGATTACCCCAGTCATTAAATCAATCCAACTCAGAGGATCTTCCCCTTCTGCAATGTGCCTCCACCCTCCCATGCATGATATCCCTCTCCAAAGACCGTTCCCTCCTTGCGACATGTCCAAAGGGTGTGAGACTGAGCCTCAGAATCCTTGCCTCCAAGGAGCAGCCTGATTTAACCCTCTCCAGGGTAAACCTGTTCATTTTCTTAGCAGTCCATAGTACATTCAATACTCTTCTCAGCACCACAGCTCAAAGGCACCAATTCTCCTTCTATGTCCCCTACTCATTGTCTAGCTCTATGATGCATAACAAGTGATTGCCAAGACCACAGCCTGTATTGGGTGCACCTTAGTCTCCAGTGACACCATTGCTCTTCAATATCCTGGAGAGGTCCCTAACAGACTTTCCCATCACAATTTTTATTGTTGTGGTTGTTGTTATGTGTCATTGAGTCACTTGAGATTCATAGTGACCCTATGTACAAGAGCCCCAAACATTTCTCTATCCTGTGCCAACCTTGCCGTCTCTGACACACTTATTCCCACCACTCCAATCACAGAAACGATCCATTTCATTAATGGTCTTCCTTTCCCGCACTGTCCCTCCTCTCTCCCAAATATGATGTCCTTCTCCAAGGACCAGTCCCACCTTGCCTTGCAACATTCCCAAAGTCTGTCAGACGAAGCTTCAGAATCGTTGACTCCAAGGAGAAATCCAGCTTCACCTTCTCTGGGACAAACCTGTTTGTTTTCCTAGCAGTCCATGGTATATTCAACACTCTTCTCCATCACCACAGCTCAAATTCTCTTTCTATCATCACTGGTTACTATCCAACTCTCCGATGCATAACAGGTAATTGCAAAGACTATAGCCAGGATCAGGTGCTCCTTAGTCTCCAGCCTGACATCGTCGCTCTTCAGTACTCTTGAGAGGTCCCTCACAGCTGACTTTACCAATGCAATTCATCTCTTGATATCCTGGCTGCTGTTATCAAGAGTGTTAACTATGGAGTTAAACAAATTAAAACTTTTAACTATCTCAGTCTCTTCACCATCCATACTGATGGTGCCAATTGGCCCAGTGGTGAAAATCTTTGTCTTCTTGATGTTGAGCTTCAATAATATTGAAGGCTGCCATGCTTGAGTTTCTGCAGAAAACCCTCAGGTCCTCCTCAGTTTCAGCAAACATGGTTGTATCATCTGAATAACACAGGTTTTGATGAGTCTTCCACCAATGCTGATGTCACATTCCTCTTTGTAAAGCCCTCATCTCAGATGATCTGTTATGCATACAGATTGAAAAGATATGGAGACAGAATATAGCCTAGGTGGACAGCTTTCTTGATTTTGAACCTTGTGGTGTCTACTTGCTCTTTTCTGATGACTCCCTCTTGGCCTACGTATAGGTTTTGCATAAGCACAATCAAATGTTCTGGGATTCCCGTTCTTCTCAGAGTCAACCACAGCTTGTTGTGATCCACAGAGTCAAAAGCCTTTGCATAGTCAATGAAGCACAGAGAGACATTCCTCTGCTCTTCTCAGCTTTCTGCCAAGATCCATGTAACATTAGCTATACGTCTTTAATTTTCTGGCTGCTGGAGCCAAGAGTGTTGACTGTGGACCAAACAAACTAAAGCTGTGCATAATCTCAATTTCTTCACCATCCATCCTGATGCTGCCAATTGGCCTAGTGGCCAATTGATATTGAGCCTCAAACCATATTGGAGGCTCTGACCTTCTGCAGCAAGCGCTTTGGGTCCTCCTCAGTTTCAGGAAGCAGGGCTGTGTCATCTGCATAACGCCATTTGTTAATGATTTTTCCACCAATACCAATCCTGATACCACACTTCTCCTCATACAGCTCAACCTTCTGGATAATCTGTTCTCCATATAGGTTGCAAAGGTATGGAACTAGGACACATCCCTGGCGTACACTCTTCCCAATTTTGAACCATGTAGTATTTTCTTGCTCTGTTCTCATGACTGCCTCTTGGTCCAAGTGTAGGTTTCGCATTAGCACGATCAATCGTTCTGGGATTCCCATTCTTCTCAGAATCAGTCACAGTTTGTTATGATCCACAAAGTCATACGCTTTTGCATAATCAGTGAAACAGAGACATTCCTCTGGTATTCCCTGCTATCAGCTAGGATCCATCTAACATAAGCTACAATATACCTAGTACCACGACCCCTTCCAAACCTGAATTTCAGAACCATCTCAGGAGCAGGTTTGAGGCCTTGAACACCAATGAGCCAAGTCCAGATGAGTTGTGGGAGGATATCAAGAGTATCATCCAGGAAGAGTGCAAAAGGTCATTATAAAGACAGAGGAGGAAGCAAACACTAAAATGGATGTCAGAAGAGACTCTGAATCAATTTGCACTGGAGCCCCAAGAAGCCAAAGCAGAAGGAAGAATTCAAGCTACTAAAGAGATGAACAGAAGATTTCAAAAGGCAGTGTGGGAAGAAAAAGTAAAACATTACAATTAATTGGGCCAGGAGCTGGAGTCAGAAAATCAAATGGGTTGAACTCACTCAGAGTTTCTTAAGCTCAAATACTGAAGAACAAATTTTAACCTTGAGTTGTTGTAATTAAGGATGCTTTAGGCAGAATACTGAATGTTCCAGGAAGCATTAAAAGAAAATGTAACGAGTATACAGAGTCACTGTATCAAAAGGAATTGGCAGACACAGAAGAAATTTCATGAAACACCATATGAGCAAGAGCCTATGGTGATGAAAGAAGTTCAAGATGCTTTGAAGGAATTAGCAAAAAATAAAACCCCAGGAACAGATAATATACAAATTGACGTATTTCAACTAACAGATGCTGCCCTGAATGTGCTCACCAGGTTGTGCCAAGAAATCTGGAGAACAACCACTTGGCCAAGAGACTAGAAGAGATCTATATTTGTTCCCATTCCAAAGAAAGGTGACCCAACAGAGTGTGGAAACTATAGAATAATATCGTTGGTATCACATGCAAGCAAGACTCTGCTGAAAATTACCCAAAAATGACTGCAAAAATGTGCTGAAAAGCACATCAGCATAGAAATGTCAGCAGTGCATGCTGGGGTCCTAGAGATATTATAGTTACTATTAAACAGATCTTGGCTAAAAGCAGAGAGTACCAGAGGAATCTATCTGTTTCATTGATTAAGTGAAGTTATTTAACTGTGTGGATCACAGCAAACTGTGGCTAACTCTGAGAAAAATGGGAATCCCAGAATATTTGATCATGCTTATGTGAAACCTATAATTGGACCAGGAGGCAGTCATCAGAACAGAGCAAGGAAACACTGCATGTTTCAAATTCAAGGATGGTGTATTTCACAGATGTGTCCGATCTCCATACCTTTTCAATTTCTGTGCAGAACAGATCATCAGTGAGCTCTATGAGGAGGAATGTGGAATCAAGATTGGAGGAAGACTCATCAACAAACTGTGTTATTCAGATGACACAACTCTGCTTGCTCAAACTGAGGAAGACCTGGAGTCATAACTACAGAAGGTCAATGACTGCAGCCTTCAATATGGATTCAAGATCAACAAAATAAAGATTCTCACCACTTGGCAGATTGGCAGCATCATGATAGATGTTAAAGAGATTGAGATTGTTAGCTGCTTTAGTTTGCTTGACTTCACAATCAACACTTTATACCAGTAGCCAGGAAATCAATAGATAAATTGCATTGTGAAAGTCTACTGTCAGGGACCTCCGTAGAATACAGAGCAACAACATCAGTCTCAAGATTAAGATGAGCCTGGTCTAAGTCATTAATATTACACGCAAAAAAAATCGTGCTGGAGATTATTAAAAACAAAATTGTTGGAACAAAACATCAACAAGGAACAACCAGAAATTTCAGCTGGAGTCAGAAGAGGTCATGTAACAACGGATACTATTATTGACGTCTGATGGATGTTAGCTGAAAGTAGAGAATATCAGAAATAAAATGTATTTTATTGATTCTGTGAAGTCATCTGTGAAGATCATAATACATTATGGAATTATAAATATAGGAATCCCAGTTTTCTATGTGTAAGGAAAATCTTAACACATAGACCAAGAAGCAGTTGTCCAAACAGAAAAGGGAGCACTGGATGTTTTAAAATAATGGAAGTTATGAAATACCTTTGTATATTTTTTACATACATATTCAATCTGTAGTCTAATCAAATCATTTGAGAAGCTAAGCTATATGAGGAATAGTGTACAATCAAGATTTGAGGAAGACATTCCAATCTTCATCATACTGTTTCTTACAGAAGGTAGACTTGAAGCATTTGACTTAGTAGATCAAAGTCTACTCTTTCAATATGGGTTACATCTCAACATCAAGAAAACAAAATTCACATCACAATTAACTCAGAAGTCAAATTGCTGAAACATAGGAAATATTTAGAATAGTTGAACAAATAAAGACAAAAGTTCCTTAGCTATGATGAGGGGCAGGTGGGAGAGAAGGCGAAAGGTGAGACTTATTAGGAAATATTACGATTCTGGTAAAGGGATTTGAAAAATTTGAAGACTGATAATGATGATATTGAACCAATACAATGCATGTAATTAATATCACTGATTTGTATATGTGAGTATGAATTTTATTACATTAATATTTTTGTTGTTATCTATTTGCAAATACTGAAGTTTTTGTTTTATTTGAACACATTCTTACATACATGAATATTTTCTTTTTAATATTCTGTCTAGTGTTAAGATTATTTCTGCTGTCCATTTAACAGTTTTTACTTCTTTCATTGTGCATTAATTATGATGTAACTATAACTTTTGTGGCCTAGTGACAAGAAGCTGCGCTGCAATCCCCAAGAGGCAGCTTGAGGTCACCAGCTGCTGCACGAGAGAAAGCCCAGCAATCTTCTCCTGTGTAATTAACTGTCTCTGAAAACCTGCCAGAGGGTCAGCTTTGGTTTGATTTTGACTGTATGATAAACAACAACAGCAAGAACATGCTAATTTCATAGATGGACCAAAAGAGGACATTCAGATGGCAAACAAACACATACATAAATGTTCAAAATCCCTAGCTCTAAGAGAGATGCACATTAAAACAACTATAAGATATCATCTCACCCCAGTAAGAATTGCAAAATTTAACAGAACAGCAAGCAACAAATTCTGGTGAGGTTATGGAGAAACTGGAACCCTTATTCACTGTTGGTGGGAGTGTGAAATGGTGCAACCACTGTGGAAGGCAGTATGGTGCTTTCTCAAAAAGTTGCAAAAAGAAATACCATAATACCATTTGGCCCAGCAATTCCACTACTGGGAATACACCCCAAAGAGACCATAACTCCCACCCAAGCAGATATATGCACACCCATGTTTATCGTGGCTTTGTTCACAAGAGCAAAAAGTTGGAAACAAGCCAAGTGTCCATCAACAAATGAATGGATAGAGAAGCTGTGGCATATGCACACAATGGAGTATACACTGCTTTGAAAAACAAACAACTCATGAAATATTATACAAAACGTGTAACTATGGAGTACATTATGCTGCATGAAATATCTCAGTTACAAAAGGACAAATATTATATAGTGCCACTACTGCGTTGAACCAGATGAGGGAGAGAAGTGTTTAAAAGGGGTATATGATTAGGTATTATTGTCATTACAGAAGTCCGGAATGAAGGCTGCATAGTGGAGTGGACTTGGAGGGAGGAGTTGTATAACAATGAAAGAATTTTTCTTTTACTTTTCAAAGAGAATAGTGAACTGAGGGGGAGAGGTGGGCAGGGAAAAAAAGTGCAACAATGAATGAATGGACAAGCAAAGTCTCTGTAAACTCTCATTGTTGTTCTTGTTGTTATGTGCCCTCTATTCGCTTGTGACTCATAGACACCTCGTGTACAACAGCCCTAAACCCTGTTCTAACCTGTTCCAATCTCACTGCCTCTGACACACCCATCCCAATTATCCCAGTCACTGAATCAATCCACCTCATTGAGGGTCTTCCCCTCCTATGACATCCCTCCTTCCTCCCAAGCATGATGTCCGTCTCCAAGGACCAGTCCCTCCTTACAACATGTCCAAAGTATGTCAGACAAAACCTCAAAATCCTTGCCTCCAAGGAGCAGCCCGATTTAACCCTTTCTAGGATTAATTTGTTTGTTTTCTTAGCAGTCCATGGTACCTTCAATACTCTTCTCCAGCACCACAGTTCAAAGGCATCAATTCTCCTTCTATCCTCCCTAGTCATTGTTGTCCAACTCTCTGATTAATGATAATAATAAAAGAAAACAAAAAAGAAAAGAAAAGAAAGGGGGAAAAAAACCAGGTACTTCCTAGAGAGGATTAAACCAGGCTGCTCCTTGGAGGCAAGCATTCTGAAGCTTCCGCTGATATACTTTGTGTTAGTCTGGGCAAAGAGGGCCAAAGAGAAGAATGAAGAATTCTGAACTCAAATGTTGATGGCCTTGCCTGCTTCAGATAAGAAGGCAAAAGGCCTTCCCTGCCTGGCTAAGCTAGCAAGTGGCCTGTAAATCAGAATGGAATGTACCTCCCTAAAGACTCTGTTTATAAAAATCCTCCCCAGTAAGTTCACAGTGTGACTTCCCATTCTGCCTCTCCAGGATGAGGAACTCACCCAGGAGCTCCCCTTCCACTCCCACCCCACTTTAATAAAGCTGCATTAAGCTTTCTCTCATTCTCTCCGATTTCTTCTTTAAGTCCACTTACCTAACCTAACCTAACATGTGGTGCTGCGAAACCCAGGAGATGAGTTAAGGTGCTGCGCCCCCGCCTTAGGGCGAGTGCTGGCGCCCCTTACTCTCTTCTGAACCAGTCTGTGCAGTGTCGAGATGCCTGAATGGTAAAGTTCCGCCGCGCTCTCTCTCGTGCTCTGTGTGGGCAGCTGCTGGCCAGATCTCTGCCCCTTTTGTCTTTCTGATCTCTATCTTCTTCCTCTCCTTCTCCTGGAGGCTCCTAAAGCTAGACCCAATTAATTTCCAGGCATATTAAGCCTTTGTTCCTCTGTTCCAAAGCTTTTACGCTTTCCAGTCCAAACATTGTGAACTCCCATGAGAACCCAGGTCTGTTCCATTGGCCTTCCATCCCACATACCCACAAAAAACACAGATCTGTGTTGGAAGGCCAACCAGAAATGCCAGGCATTTCTTCCAAGCTATGATGGCTCTGAGGACGCTCAAGCTGTCTATAGCCTCTCTCCACTCAAAAGAGTTCCTGAGACTCCCGGTTTCCAGAGGACGCTTTGGAATTCCGGTTGCCTCATCCACAGATCTGGGAACAATGGGAAGCCAATGTCTATCCAAGCTCTCAAGAGAAGGTCTCTTGAACTGCCTTCTCTCAAATCTCTCACACTTGAGTCTAGCTTAAGACCTCTGCCTCAAGATGCTTTTTCTGTAACTGAGCGGCCACAATACTAGCTAAGTAATAACTCTCAGTGGCCTAAGAATAAAACCTTTAGTTCGGCATCTAAACACTTTCTGCCAGTGGACTTAAAGAAACTTTCTTTTGTTTTGCTCCCATACTTTCCTCTTTGTCCCAGCCTCCACCTCCTCCAAAAATCTCTTTGTCTGAAACCTTGCCCATCCTGACCAATACAAACTCAGCCATTCCTATCCAACCTCTTACATCATCTGTTACCAGGATTATACCCGCCAAGTTAACCTCTTTGTTCTTTAGTTGCTCTTCTATCCCAACCAATCCAGACTCAGGCATACCTATTGCGCTCCTCTTACCGAGTCCCTCCTATGTCCTCTTCAAAAGTTACAAACGTTAAAAGTCCCTCTCTGTGTTCAAAAACCTGCGTCTTTCTGCTGTAAACTCACTCACCTTTAATCCTACCAAGAACCCTTACAGCCTCTGTTTTCCTAACTCAGTCATAGGCAAATGTCGCCTCACCACAGGAAGCCTTTCCAATTCTCTCTCAGATGCAGCCATTCTGCCACCTTCACTCTCCCCAGTCTGTTCAGAAAAAGTTTCCTACATCCACTCTCTTCCTTTACCTTCCTTTTCTTAAACCATCACCTTCCTCCTCTGATCACATAAGCAACAAAGACACAGGCAAATTCGCCACACCTCTCAGCTCCTGCTTTCCCCCACTCAGACACAACCCCTCCTCCATCGTGCTTGGGAAAGTTCCCAAAGCATAGAAAAATGCCAAAGTGAATAACAAATTCCCACTGCTACCTCACAGCATACAGAAAAGGCTAGAAACTACCTCCAAACACCCCACTCACCTCCAAACACCCTATTAGAGACCTGGTAGGTCTTTAAAGTTCCAATGCCCAAGAGAAACTGGCAGAAAAAACTTGTGCCTGACAGAATGCGAATCTGCAAGCCCAGACTCTCCTGGTTGCCTTATGGCCAGCAATGGTGAAGGGTCAGAGGACCTCCTGAG
>NW_006399801.1:18476413-18477878 GCF_000299155.1 Elephantulus edwardii
ACTAACTGTCAAGTTACACAAGTCTTAAGTTACTTTACTTCCTATTGCCTTATCCTGTACCTGAACAACACTCTGTTCACCTTTCTTTCTAAATTCCTTCCAACTGATGTACAGTCAACTCCTTCTGCTAAACCGTAACTTGCTCACCAAGCCCCTTCTTTTGGCATCGTGCCTTGTCTCTCCCTCCTTAAACAGTTACTCTGAAAAACACTCACATTGCTGTATACCCAGACTCTCGTCTGAAGGTCTAAACCAAGCCACTAAAGTCACTTCAGAAACGCCATTCTCATCAAACAACAGGCACCCAAGCCTCTCCTACCACACTGAAGCAGGCCCTGTGCAGTCACCCTAACCACTTCCACAGCTATTAAAGTCATGGGTGACCCCCAGTAACACCACCTTTCTCAGGTCAAACATGTTCCCCTCACTAAGTAAATTTCCTGTGCTATAAATGCCAATACCCAAGTACAAGTTTCCAGTAACATTCTCCAAGCTAAGCAGACAATGATACAACAAGCCTCTGGAGAGTCATAAACTATGCAGGCTCCAACTTGGTTCTAAATTATCCAGGGCACCTGCACCTTACTATTTCTTAACCAAAATCAAATGGCAACCAACCTTTCTCATTGTTAACTGTGTGTCTCTTTACAACAACCTTTGCTAGCAGCAGTACCAATCAATTTCTCTAAACCACACTCCACCAAAACACCTCAAGCCATTCCATCAGTCCAAACTGAGTGTTCCACCACTCAAGAATACATTCCCTTCTGAAAACCAAAGCCCAATAAGAACATTAAGCCCACTTGCATCTAACAGCCTCTGCAGTGAAACATGAAAACTGTATACACAATGCCAGCATAAACAAGCACACTGTAGATAAACCAGGACAACACTTTTGATGTAATAAGACTCTATACAGAATTAAACCATAAGCCTTCTCCCAAATTAACTAAAAAACTCATCTCTAACTTAAATTTTTCATCTCTAAGACCAATAGTAATAATAAGCATACTGTTATTAATCACTCCATGTCTCTTTAAGTTTTTACTTCACAGGATCAAGAAGATGACCACGTTAATTCTCCCCTGGCCACTAATCCCAGACTAACTCACTCCAGCTTCTGAACCCCCAGATCGTCACCCCTAATCAGCAGGAAGTAGCCCAAAGAAAGATACGTCGCCCTGTTTTATCACTAAAAAGAGTCTAAGATGTTAGTCTGGGCAAAGAGGGCCAAAGAGAAGAATGAAGAATTCAGACCTCAAATGTTGATGGCCTTGCCTGCTTCAGATAAGAAGGCAAAAGGCCTGGCCTGCCTGGCTAAGCTAGCAGGTGGCCCATAAATCAGAATGGAATGTACCTCCCTAAAGACTCTGTTTATAAAAATCCTCCCCAGTAAGTTCACAGTGTGACTTCCCATTCTGCCTCTCCAGGATGAGGAACTCACCCAGGAGCTCCCCTTCCACTC
>NW_006399801.1:18478394-18482055 GCF_000299155.1 Elephantulus edwardii
AATATATATTATTTTCAGGTATCTTTTATAAATGCATTAACCTAATTTAATACACTTTAATAGAGTGCCTATTATGTATTAAATACACCAGTAGATGTTAAAAATAAAATTTGGTGCAAACCAGATGTTCTTACTAATGAAGTTACCATTTCAACCATCAGATATAAGCAGCCACAAACGTTCAAGACACAAGAAGAAAAAAAGATTATAACATCTAAGTAGTATTCTCATAGAGTAGGGGGTGCACCTAAGGATTTTTGAGGGTGTGTGTGTGGAGAGAGATAAGTAGGTAGGTAAATAGAAAAAAACCCAAGGTGTAAAACAACGCAGATCTAAGAGAAAATGATGAACAATTTGGAGGGAACAGTCAGATACAACTCAGGAAAAAAAATACATGAATCAACAAAAGTAATCTCAAACCAAATTATCGTGTGAAATAGCTGAGCTGAAAATTATAGGCTTTGTAGTTACAGTCTTGGCTCAAAAATTACTAGCCACTTGTTGAAAAAACGATTTGATTTTTCTGGTTTCTTACACTTACTATACAGAGTTATAAAACTTATATGAGATATTTTATGCAAAGTACAGAACCACACACTTAATCAACAATAAGTGCTGGCAGTTTATTTAAATGAATGAAGAACAACACAAAACTTTACATTTAAAAATGGCATTTTAGGTTATGTTTAGTTTTTAGAGTCACACTTGGGTTTTGTATTTAATTTGTAGAAATATTCTTTCATAAATAATATGTTCTTTCATATAATTTAAAACATAGCCTTCTTAAGATATTGGGATTTTTTTCATATCAATAGAAACATATTCTCCAGAGAAGTTTTATTTGGATTAAAATACTTAAAATAACGATCAGTACATCTTAGAAAATTCTTATCATATCAGTGCTCACCATGAAGGAGTAGTGTATTACAGACATTTGAGACCATTTATCATGGCAAAATGGAATCTACATCTTCAGAAATGTAGTAGCACAACTTCATAAGGATTATGCCACTGAAGTTCCCTAAAAACAAACAAACTAACAAAAGCCCAACTGCCCAAGATATATTTAAATATTTCCAATTAAAAATATTGAAAACCTATTAGAATCAAAGTAATTAAAAGCCACAAAGAGAGTCTATGTTTCCTCAATTAAGTAAAACAGTCATGATTACATAGTAGTTTTCAATATTAATTTGAATGAGTGAATGGTATGTCCAGTTTTTCATGTCTTAAGCAAAGGATGAATCAACTATCTAGAAAATGTTAAGCTATCAGTCATAGTGGTGAGGAGTTGCACTACCAATGTAAAGGCATGTGGTTCAAATTTGACAGCTGTTCTGTGAGAAAAAGATGGACAATCTCTTCTCATGTGTTTTGCAGCCTCTGAAAACTTGCTAGAGGGTCAAACACTGTTCACTTCTATCTTGATGACACATAATAACAACAATCATTAAGAAATTCTGATAATGCAACAGTAAATATTTATGTAGTAAACGGTGTTTTGAATGATGTTTTAATTAACTAGTATTACCTTGGCTAACAGTTGTTGTTAGATGCTGTTGAGTCTGACTCATAGCAATCTTAGGAAAAAAAGATCTGAACCTTATTCTATTCTGTTTCATTCCCATATTTCCTGACACACAAGGGTCTATTGCAGCAGTGTCAATCTTCCTGGTTGAGGGTCTTCCTCTCCTTTGCCAAACCTCTATCCATTCCATGCCTATTATTGTGTTCTTCTCCAAGGAATAGCCCCTCCTTGCAACATGTCCAAAGTATGTGAAATGAATTCTTGTTATCCTTGCCTCCAAAGAGTATTCCACCTGCACCTTCTCCAACTGTTTGTTTTTGTGGCCATTCATGGGATGCTCAGTGCTCTTTTCCAACACCACACCTCAAAGAAGTCAATTATTTTCCTGTCATCCTCATTCATTGTCCAGCTCTAAGATGCATAGCAAGTGATCAGAAAGACTATAGCCTGAATCATATGCACATTAGTCCTCAAATGGGCATA
The DNA here is from genome assembly GCF_000299155.1 of Elephantulus edwardii. Lineage (NCBI taxonomy): Eukaryota > Metazoa > Chordata > Mammalia > Macroscelidea > Macroscelididae > Elephantulus > Elephantulus edwardii. Next base: position 18,480,406 of record NW_006399801.1, read on the forward strand.
ATTACTCCTCAATAATTTGGAGAGGTCTCTAACTGCAGATTTCCCCAGTGCAACATGTCTCCTTTTATCTCCTGACTGCTGGTAGCAAGGGTGTTAATTGTGGGTTGAAGCAAAGTGAAACTGTTGACAGTTTCAATCTCCTCTCCATCCATCATGATGTTGCCTTATCAGTCCACTAGTAAGAATGTTTGTTTTCTTGACAATGAGGTGAAATTCTTATTGAAGGCTACATCCCTTGATCTTTTGTAGCAAGTGCATCAAGTCCTCCTCATTTTCAGCAAGAAGGATTGTATCATCCACATAATGCAGGTTAGTGATAAGTCTCCCTCAAATTCTGATGCCACACTCCTCTTCATAGAGTCCAGCTTCTTGTATAATTTGTTCAACATACAGATTGAATAGGTATGGAGAGAGAATAAAATCTTGACTTACTTCCTTCTCAATTTTAAATCATGCCATGCAATATTCCCTGGATCTGTTCACACAAGAGCCTTCTGCTCCAGATATAGGTTCGGCATGACATAATCAAGTGTTCTGCGACTCCCATTCTTCTCAATGTCAGCGACAACTTCTTGTGATTCACACAATGAAATGCCTTTGCAGAGTCAATAAAGTACAAATAGGCATTCTTCTGGTATTCTTTACTTTCTTTTTTATTCTTTACCAGAATCCATCTGATATCAGTAATGCTATCCCTGATGCTATGACCTCTTCTAAATCTTGCTTGAACTTCTGGCAGTTCCCCATCTGTACAGTTCTAGTACTTTTTAAATAATATTCAGCAGTATCTTGCTACCATGTTATATTAATTATATTGTTTGATAATTTTCACATTCAGTTGGATCACCTTTCTTGGGAATGAGAACAAATATGGACCTCTTCCAATCCATTGCTCCATAGTCTGGTGAGCACATCCAAGGCTGAATCTGTTAATTGAAACAAGTAAATTGATATCCCACCAATTCCCGTGGCCTTATTTATTTTCCAGTATCTTCAATATAGTTTCCGCTTCCTTCTTCGTTACCAGTGGTTCCTGTTCACATTGTACTTCATAAATTTTTCAGTGTCAATCAGTTCTTTCTGGTACAGTGATTCTGTATTGCCTCCATCTTCTTTTGATGTTTTCTAATTCTGATGCCATATACCTCTTCAAAGAGTCCGGCATCTTGAATAATTTCCCTATGTAATATTACACCTCCCCCCCATTTATTGAGGTTAATATTACCTAGACATATATTAGAAGCTAGACTCTATGAAGAGAAATGTGGCACCAGGATCACAGGGAGACTCATCAATAACCTGCATTGTGCAGAACACACAACCTTGCTTGCTGAAAGTAAGGAGGACTTGAAGCACTTCCTTCAGAAAATCAAGGAATGTAGCCTTCAATATGGATTGCATCTCAATGTCAAGAAAACAAAAATTCTTACCAATGGACCAATAGGCAACATCATGATGGATGGAGAAGAGATTAAAAATGTCATCAACTTTTCTGTAATGAAGTTTATAGTCCTTGGTTTTAGTCCTAGGTCCATGATCCACCTTGAGTTGGTTTTCGTGTATGGAGTGAGGTGTGGGTCTTGCTTGAGCCTTTAGTAGATATTTTTCCAATTTTGCCAACACCATTTGTTTAAAAGGCTGTCGTTTCCC